>NW_027555847.1:572225561-572470715 GCF_003287225.1 Phascolarctos cinereus | reverse complement strand
TTTCTTTTTCTTCTCTTATTGCTAAAGCTAACGTTTCCAGTACAATATTGAATAACAGTGGTGATAATGGACATCCTTGTTTCACCCCGAATCTTATTGGAAATGCTTCTAGCCTGTCCCCATTACATAAAATGCTTGCTGAAGGTTTTAGATATATGCTATTTATTATTTGAAGACCCTATGCTTTCTAGTGTTTTTAATAGGAATGGGTGTTGTATTTTATCAAAAGCTTTTTCTGCATCTATTGAGATGATCATGTGGTTTCTGTTGGTTTTGTTGTTGATATGCTCAATGATGCTGATAGTTTTCCTAATATTGAACCAACCCTGCATTCCTGGTATAAATCCTACCTGGTCATAGTGTATTATTCTTGTGATAAGTTGCTGCAATCTACTTGCTAGTATTTTGTTTAAAATTTTTGCATCTATATTCATTAGAGAAATTGGTCTATAATTTTCTTTCTCTATTTTGACTCTTCCTGGTTTAGGTATCAACACCATATTTGTATCATAAAAAGAATTTGGTAAGACTCCTTCTTCACCTATTTTCCCAAATAGTCTATATAGTATTGGAATTAATTGTTCTTTAAATGTTTGATAGAATTCACATGTAAATCCATCTGGCCCTGGAGATTTTTTCCTAGGGAGTTCATCAATGGCTTGTTCAATTTCTTTTTCTGAGATGGGGCTATTTAAGTATTTTACTTCCTCTTCGGTTAATCTGGGCAATTTATATTTTTGTAAATATGTATCCATTTCACTAAGATTGTCAAATTTGTTGGCATATAGTTGGGCAAAATAATTCCTAATTATTGTTTTAATTTCCTCTTCCTTGGTGGTAGCTTCACCCTTTTCATTCTTGATACTAGTAATTTGGTTTTCTTCTTTCTTTTTTTTAATTAAATTAACCAAAGGCTTATCTATTTTATTGTTTTTTTTCATAAAACCAGCTCTTAGTTTTATTTATTAGTTCAATAGTTTTCTTAATTTCAATTTTATTAATTTTTCCTTTGGTTTTCAATATTTTGAATTTGGTGTTTAGTTGTATGTCCAATTCATTAATCTCCTCTTTTTCTATTTTATTTATGTAAGCATTTAGAGATATAAAACTTCCCCTAAGAACTGCTTTTGCTGCATCCCATAGGTTTTGGTATGTTGTTCATTATTGTCATTCTCTTGAATGAAATTATTGATTGTTTCTATGATTTGTTGTTTGACCCAATCATTTTTTAGGATTAGATTATTTAGTTTCCAATTATTTTTTAGTCTATCTTTCCATGGCCCTTTATTACATATAATTTTTATTGCATCATGATCTGAAAAGGATGCATTTAATATTTCTGCCTTTCTGCATTGGATTGTGAGGTTTTTATGCCCTAGTACATGGTCAATTTTTGTGTATGTGCCATGTACTGCTGAGAAAAAAGTATATTCCTTTCTATCCCCATTCAGTTTTCTCCAGAGGTCTATCATACCTAACTTTTCTAATGTTCTATTCACCTCCTTAACTTCTTTCTTGTTTATTTTGTGGTTAGACTTATCTAGTGCCGAGAGGGGGAGGTTCAGGTCCCCCACTAGTATAGTTTTGCTGTCTATTTCTTCCTGTAACTCCCTGAACTTCTCCTGTAAGAATTTGGATGCTATACCATTTGGTGCATATATTTAGTAATGATATTACTTCATTGTCTATGGTGCCTTTTAGCAGGATGTAGTTTCCTTCCTTATCTCTTTTGATTAGATCTATTTTTGCTTTTGCTTTGTCTGAGATCAGGATTGCTACCCCTGCTTTTTTTACTTCAGCTGACGCATAATATATTCTGCTCCAGCCTTTTACCTTTACCCTGTATGTGTCACTCTTTTTCAAATGTGTTTCCTGTAAACAACATATTGTAGGATTATGGTTTTTAATCCATTCTGCAATCTTTTCCGTTTTATGGGAGAGTTCATCCCATTCACATTCACAGTTATGATTACTATCTGTGTCTTTTTCTCCATCCTTTCCCCCCATTTATGCTTTTCTTTCTCCTTTTTCCTTTCTCCCCTTCACTAGTGTTTTGCTTTTGACCACCGCCTCCTTCAGTCCCTTCCCCCTTTTATTATCCCTTTCCCTTTTCTTCCCCTTTAGTCTTACTGCTGCTTCCCTCCCTTCTTTCCCCCTCCCTTTTCTTTCCCCTCCCTTTTCTTTCCCCTTTTCCCTCCTACTGCCTATAGGGCAAGTTAGATTTCTATACCTAACTGATTATATTATGCCCTTCTTGAGCCTAATCTGATGAGAGTAAGGTTCAAACAATGCTCCCCCCTTCCCTCTGCTGTAATAGGATTTTGTGTCTTTTCCTGTAATGTAATTTACCCTTGTCTGCCTCCTCCTTTCTCAGTACATTTTCTAAGATCAGATTGATCCACTTATTTGGATCCATTTAACCCACTTGATTAGATTTTTTTTATTATTACATCAAAGTCAACTAATATCCACCCTCTTTATGTATACTCCTTTAACAAGGTGTAATAACAATACAGTTCTCAAGGGTTGCAAGTCTCATATTCCCTTGTAGGGGTTTAAACAGCCCCCCCCCTTATTAACAACATATTGTATCCTTCTGTCCCATTTACCTTTTTAAGTCCTTCTTGAGTCCTGTACTTGAAGATCAAATTTTTTGTTGAGCTCTGGTCTTTTTATCAGGAAAGTTTGGAAGTCTCCTATTTCGTTGAATATCTACCTCCTCCCTTGAAAAATGATGCTCATTTTTGCTGGGTAATTGATCCTTGGCTGCATTCCAAGCTCCTTTGCCTTATGGAATATCATGTTCCATGCCCTGCAGTCTTTTAATGTAGAAGCTGCAAGGTCCTGTGTAATCCTGACTGTGGTTCCATGATATTTAAATTCTTTCTTTCTGGCTGCTTGCAGCACCTTCTCTTTCATCTGGTAATTTTGGAATTTTGCTATTATATTTCTTGGCATTGTCAATTTGGGATCTCTTTCAGGTGGTGATCGTGGATTCTTTCTATGGTTATTTTCCCTTCTGGTTCTAGGACTTCTGGGCAGTTTTCCTTTATGATTTCCTGAAAGATACTGTCCAGGCTCTTTTTTTCATCATGATTTTCAGGTAGTCCAATAATTTTTAAATTGTCTCTCCTGAGTCGATTTTCCAGGTCGGTTGTTTTACTGATGAGGTATTTTACATTTTCATCTATTTTTTCATTTTTTTGTTTCTGTTTGACTGATTCTTGCTCTCTCATAGAGACATTAGTTTCCATTTGTCCAATTCTAGTTTTTAACAGATTGTTTTCTTCTGTTAGTTTTTGTACTTCCTTCTTCAACTGGCCAATTGTGTTTTTTAGGGACTTGTTTCCTTCATACTCTTCTGTTAGATTTTGTACTTCCTTCTTCAACTGGCCAATTGTGTTTTTTAGGGACTTGTTTTCTTCAGTGTACTCTTCTGTTAGTTTTTGTCCTTCCTTCAATTGGCCAATTGTGTTTTTTAGGGACTTGTTTTCTTCAGTGTATTTTTTTTCCAACTGGCCAATTGTATTTTTGAAGGACTCTTTTACCTCTCTCATTTGACTATTAAAATCCTTCTTGAGCTCTTCTAAGAAGGCTTTTTGGGCTTCAGACCAGTTCATATTCCCTTTTGTTGTTGCAGATGTGGGTTTGTTGACAATGTTGTCCTCTTCAGAATTTCTGTCTTGATCTTCACTCTTCTCATAATATGAATCTATGGTACATTTCTTTTTACTCATGGTGTTTCTTTATTCCCTGGCCTTTAAAGAGATTGAGCTCTCCTGCTGGAGAACAGAGGGTACTGACCCAAGCTTCTTGTGTTGGGAGCCTAGGACTTGGTCACTGGCTTTGCGTTCTGGGGCCTCTTATGCTGGGACTTGGAGGCTGTAGGTTTCTGGCAGCTTTCCTCGTGTTGGGCTGGAATCAGCAAGGCTGGAACTTTCAGGCAATTCTAGGTTGCCTGCTTTTCCTTTCCTTTAGCTTTCTTCCACTCCTTTTAGATGGCTGCTGCAGGATGTTTATCTGCCTGGGGCCCCCTGCAGTGTTGTCTCGCTCATTTCCGCTAACTCACCGGGATATTCCTTTGTGGTAGCTTGCCAAGGCACCTGGTGTTTTTCTGAGTTGGTTTCCACCGGTTCCCCCCACCCTCACTGAGGCACTCAGAGGTCCAGGTGTTCGTGTTTGCCTGCTCTACCACCTGGGCTTCCGGATTTCTTCACAATTGGAGGCTTCAGGGCTCCTACAGCTCACCTGGTGTTGGAATCAGCAAGGCCGGGGCTTTAGGAAGCCTTTAGGTTGTTTTCTTCACCTCCTTTCAGATGAATGCCGCAGGGTACTTATCTGCCTGGGGCCCTTTGTTTTTGCTGAGGCACTGGGAGACCCGTTTGCTGGGCTGCTGCACTGCTGCTCCTTGTCTTTCTTCTAGTTCAGGTGTTCCAGGGTTTTTTTTTTCTGGGGTGATATTTTCTGGGTTTTCAGAGGTTGATAGGGGAGAGTGAGAGTGACTACCTTTTCACTCTGCCAACTTGGCTCCCAGAAGTGGAAGTCCTCTAGTGGCTAACTGTTAATAGGAAGCATATAAATAATATGGGTGATGTCTTTGGACAGCTCATAAATATGAGCTACAGTGTTAGGATACAGGGTCATCTCTAGAACTCTAAGTGGCAGACACGCTCTGGGACCCAACCAATGAGAGCAAGTATAAGTTGGGAGAGTAGTCCAGATGAGATACTTCACTAGGTTCCAAGATCATGCTGCCTGAGAAAGAAAAATTCCCTCTTTTCTGCACAGCAGGTTGAGGTTCAGAATTATTGTCCATGAACTCACCTCTGAGACAATGTGGGAGAGAAGGGGATAGGGAGTAAACATTTATAAAGTGCTTACTATGTGCCAGACACTAAATGCTTCCTACAAATATTACCTCATTTGAGCTAACTACCCTAGAAGGTAGGTGCTATTATTATTTACATTTTATAATTGAGGAAACTGGGGCAAACAAAGGCTAAGTGATTTGTCTAGGATCACATGGCTAATAAGTGTCTAAAGCCAGATTTGAACTCAGGGCTTCCTGATTCCAGGCCCGCCACTCTATCCACTGTGTCACCAGCTTCCTCAAGGGCAAGTACGTGGTCTAATTTTTTAACAGCTGCTGCAAAAATTCAATTACTGCCCTGGTTCCCGCCATTTCTTGGAGTTATAAAGTCCACTCTCAGGAACTTTGTTCTCATGTTGAGTGGACAAGGACATATTTGACACTTCCATGTATTTCTGCATTATTAACTGCTCTCAGATTGGGAGTAAGGGATAGAAAAATCTGCGCTCTGAAGGAAAGACAAAGGAGAAAGATGAAAAAGTGACCAAGAAGACCAAAAGGTCTGTTAGTTCACTTTCATAGGCTAGCAAAGAGAGGTGGCTCTTCCAGCAAGAATCTGTTCCACCCAGAGTCCCACCCCACTGAAGGAAGCACCAAGCACTGGAAATTAGGCAAAACATGTCTTCTGTTCTCTCAAGAAGGTGGCAATGGCCCTGCCCATTGCATGTGGAGATGTTCATCAGATTCCCCAGAGGTTCATCATCCTGTAAGCTTAATGAGTTGACTAGATAGTTCATCAGTTTGCTTAGGAAATCTTGATTAATTCCTTCTCCACCCTTCACCTTCCCACCCCCCACATACATAAAGAAAAACGTATAAGCAAAATCATTTGACATTTGATAGCATACAACGAATTCTATATCTGTAGTCTCTTCTTTCTCTCTCTCTTCTGAGAGAAGGGAATTATTTTTCATGGTCATTTCTATATGATCTCATTAAAAATCCATCCACATTTAAACCATCTTTTTTGTGTTGCCATTGTTTACATGTATTGAAATAATAGTTTATATTGTTCTCTTGATAATACTTTTATCACTCTACATCATGTTTTATTTATCTGAACTTCTAATGCTCATTGTTTCTTCTTGTTATTGTCATTGGTCATTCATTGTTGTCTGACTCTCCATGACCCCATGGACTTTTGTCCATGGGGTTTTCTTGGCAAAGATACTGGAGTGGTTTGCCATTTCCTTCTCCTTATTTTACAAATGAGGAACTGAGGCAAATAGGGGTTAAGTGACTTGCCCAGGGTCACAAAACTAGTAAGTATCTGAGGTCCAATTTGAACTCAGGAAGATGAGCCTTGCTGACTCCAAGTCTGGCACTCCATCCACTGCACCACCTAGTTTATTGACTTTTCTCATGTAAAACCATATTATTTTCCAGAACAGTTGGGACAACTCACAGTTCCCTTTTTTGAAATCTTTGCCAATTTGATGGATGTGAAGTAAAGCCTTAGAGTTGTTTTCATTTGCATCACCTTTATTAAATTAAATAGTGATTTGATACTGTTGAACATTTACATTCTTCTTCTGAAAATTATTCATACGCTTTGACCACTTTATCTTTTGGGGAATGGCTCTTGGCCTTCTGTGTTCGTGTCAGTTCTCCATGTATCATCATATTCAAAATCAGTTTTTAAAACATTTACAGCTTTTCGTATCCTAAAAGTCGTTGTTGTTGTTTGTTTGTTTTTAACAAGGCAAGCAGGGTTAAATGACTTGTCCAGGTTCACACAGCTAGTAAGTGCCAAGTGTCTGAGGCCAGATTTGAACTCATGTCCTCCTGACTCCAGGGCTGGTACTCTATCCACTGCACCATTTAGCTGCCCTTCATTGTTGTTCATACAAAAACTTTTTTAAATGTAAGCTAATCAAAATAGTTTACTTCACTTTTTTGATGATTTCTTCTACCTAAGTTTACTTGGTTTAGAATTATTCCTTTAATGAAAGAGCTGAAAGGCACTTACTACCATTCTTATATAGATGTATAAGTATACATAAATCTTTTTATTAAATGATGTGACATTTTATATATTAATCTCATTTTCATTTGCAGTTTTTTGAGGTATAAGATTCTGGCCTAAACCTAATTTCTGTCAAATGCTCTTTCTGTTTTCCCAGCAGTTATTGTCAAATAGAATTCTTCCTCCAGTAGTTTGCTGTCTTTGGTTTATTAAACATTGGGTTACTATATTAAATCATTTCTTCATCTTGCTTATCTAGTCCATTCCCCTGATCTACTTTTCTATTTTTAATCAGTAACAAATGTTTTTGGTAATTATTATTTTGCAATATAGTTTGAAATCTGTTGATGAATATGCTCTTTATTCTTGCTTTTTTTTTTCAGGATTTCCTTGATTTCTAGACCTTTTGTTCTTCCAAATGACTTTAGTTCTTATTTTGTCTAGCTCTGTAAAATAATTCTTTGGCAGTTTTATTGATATTTCACTAAATCTATAAATCAATTTAGTCAGTGTGTTCACATTTATTATCTTGGTGTAGCCTAATAGTGAACAATAGACAAAGACATAAGTATTTAGGTCTAACTTTATTTCTGTATTTTCAGGTTGTATTTATGGAACTCATAATTATTTTAATCATTTTGTGGTTATTTTGATCAAAATTTCTATCTTTACATTTCCTCTTAGTTTTTGTTAGCACTGTATAGAAATGCTACTGCTTTTGTGGCTTTATCTTGTAGGCTGCTACAACACTGAAATAATTGTCATTATTATTTCCATCACTGATTCTCTGGAGTTTTCTAAATAAATCATCCTGCCATATGTAAATAGGAATAATTTTATCTCATCTTTACAAATATTTGCATCTTTAATTTCTCTATTGCTTTACTTGTATAGCTAGAGTTTCCTGAACTATGTCAAATAGCAGTTGGTAGAAGGAGGAATTCTTGTTTTATCTCTGTACTTATTGGGAAAGCTTCTGGAGTTTTGCCATTTCAGATAATATTTGGTTTTAGCCATATACTCTTTATCATATGAAATAAAACCTCTTGCATATCTATGCTTTATAGGACTATTAATATAAATTAATGCTTTTAGGTATCTGTTGATAAAATTATATTGGTTTTATCATTTATATTATTTTGTTACTTGTTATCTTAATGTTGAACCATCCTTCCTTATTTTTTAAGTGTTTACTGATATGTTTTATTTTTACATTACAGGTATTTATAGATTATCTCCATTCTGTGAGAAATTTCTTGTCATAAAGTAAAACAGTCAATTAAAACTAACAATATAATGGCTTCATCTGAAGGTACATGTAACATTCCACATCTGTAGTATGCCCAGATCTGTTTTATGTGTATATATGTGTGTATATATACATACATGCATATATATATATATGACATGCACACACACACATATGTATATATGTAGGTATATATACACATATACCACATCTATTTTCTCTCCCTCCACCCTCCTACCTCATTGAAAAAGAGGAAAAACAAATTCATTGTAATAATTTCATATAAAACCAAACAAAATAAATTCCCTCATTGGCTCTATACAAAAATATATATGTATCATTCTACACCCTAAAATGATCATCTTTCAGGAGGTGGATAGCATGTCTTATCATCTAGAATCATGGAAGGTCATTATATTGTATCAATCATAGTTCTGGCCACTTTCAAAGTGTTTGTCTTTACAATATTGTTGTTCTTGTACAAATTGTTTTTATTTAAATAATTTTTACCCAATTACATGTTAAATAATTAAAAATTTTTTTTTTATTTTTGAGTTTCAAATTCTTTTCCTCTCTCTCTCCCTCCCCTCTACCTTCACTGAGAAGGTAAGTAATTTGATATAGGTTATATGTGTGTGGTCATGTAAAATGTATTTCCATATTAGCCATGCTGTAAAAGAAAACACAGACCAAAAAAAAGAAAAGAAAAGAAAGAAAAAGAAATAAAGTTTAAAAATGTGCTTTCAGACTCCATTAATTCTTTCTCTGGAGGTCCTTCAGAATTGTCTTGGATCACTGTATTGCTAAGAATTGTTAAGTTGATCATCTTCCAACTATCTTACAACAATTAGTTAGCTGGTCATCTTACAATATTGCTGTTATCGTGTACATTCTTCTCTTGGTTCTGCTCACTTCACTTTGCATTAGTTCAGGGGGGCAGAGCCAAGACGGTGGAGTGAAAGCAGTGACTTGCTTGAGCTCTCCCCCAAACTCCTCTAAACAAATTGGCTCTAAAATGGCTCTAAACAAATTCTGAAGCAGCAGAACCCACAAAAAAGACAGAGTGAAACAAATTTCCAGCCCAAGACAACCTGGTTGGTTGATCAGAAAGGCATATCGTGCCGGGCTGGGAGCGCAGCGGGGCATGGGCACGCAGGCCACAGCAAACCTAGAACAGGCCTCAGAGGACTGAATCTAGGGCAGCTGTGGAGGTTTCCAGATTCCTCAATATACAAATGCCAAAGACAACTTAGAAGGTCAGTGGGAAAAGTCTGTTTCTGCAGTGCTGAGACAGGAAGGTGGGGTCTCAGCTCCATTCCCCAAAAGCGTGGCCCTGGGCGGGGACAGCTGCTTCCTGAGCTTCCCGCCCATAGACTGAGGGGGAATCCAGTGGCTGATCAGAGAGGGATTGCAGGGATCTCTTGCTTTGCCTGTGTTTGGATCTGGGTCACAGTTCTGGGCTGTGGTGCTGGGGTGAGGAGGAGTGCTGGTGTGGTGGAGCTTGTAGTGGCTGTAGCGAGAAACCCCTCCTCACAGTTACAGGACAGAAAGGAGTACTTGTGGTCACAGGCCAGGAAAGGAGTAAACACCTCGCCCCTTATCATACCACCTTGGAAGAACTGAAAATTTACAGGTTCCTACAAGTATCTCTGAAAACAGCTGCACTTTGCATTGGTTCATATAAGTCTTTCCAGGTTTATCTGAAAGTATCCTACTAAATCTTTGTGTTACCCTGACTATGGCTTCACTATATTTGAATTGTTTCTTTCTGGCTGCTTGCATTATTTTCTCCTTGTCTTGTGAACTCTGAAATTTGGCTGTAATATTCCTTGGAATTTTCATTTTGGGAAATCTTTCAGAAGGTGATCAGTAGATTCTTTCAATTTTTATTTGATCTTCTGGTTCTAGAATATCAAAGTAGTTTTCACTGAGAATTTCTTGAAAGATGACATCTAGGCTTTTTAAAAATCAAGGCTATCAGGCAGTCCAATAATTCTTAAATTATCTCTCCTTATCTGCTTTCTAGGTAAGTTGTTTTCTGATGAGATATTTCACATTTTATTCTAATTTTTCTTTCTTCTGATTTGGTTTTATTGTTTCTTGGTGTCTTATGGAGTCATTACGCTTCTGTTTGCCCAATTCTAATTTTTAAGGAATTATTTTCTTCAGTGAGCTTTTGTCTCTCCTTTTGCATTTGGTCAATTCCACTTTTTAAGAAGTTCTGCTCCTCAGTGGATTTTTGTGCCTCTTTTACTATTTGACCTATGCTGGTTTTCAAGGTGTTATTTTCTTCAGTATTTTGTGTACCTCCTTTACCAAGCTGTTCACTCTTTTTTCATGATTTCCTTGCATCACTCTCATTTCTTTTCTCAATTTTTCTTCTACCTTTCTTATTTGATTTTTAAAATTCTTTTCGAGCTCTTCCAGGAATTCTTTTTTGAGCCTGATACCAGTTCACATTTTTCTTTGAGGCTTAACTTTGTTGTCTTCCTCTGTCACCATAGTAACTTTTTATGGTCAGGTTCTTTTTGTTGTTGTTATTGTTTGCTCATTTTTCCAGCCTATTTCTTAATTTTTAATTTTATGTTAAAGTTGGGCTCTACTCCCAGGTCACTGTCTCAAGCTCCAGGTTTTGTTTATTTGTTTGTTTTTTGTTTTTGGGCAACTATTTTCAGAGCTACTTTTGGAGGTCTATAAGTTTTCAGTTCTACCAAGGTGGTGTAATCTAAGGAGAGGTGTGGTCACTGCTCTCCTGGCCTGTGCTCTGGTCTCGGTGAGATCACAAGCACTCTTTTTCACCCTGGAACTGTGATCAGAATCCCTGCTCCCTTGTGGCCACATGCTGTACTGTGCTAGTTTTTCTCCTTGTCCTGGGACTGTCACATAGAACATGCGCAAAGCAACAGAGTCCTGCACCCAGTATCAACAAAGGGTCTCCTGTAATTTCTTTCTGATTAGTTGTTTGACCCTCTTGCTGTCTGTGGTCTGAAAGCTCTGTGTTGTATAAACTGTAATTGTGGTTCTGCTTATTTTATTCATATTGCATTGGTTTATAAAGTCTTCAAAATTGTTTGCTTTTAATATTTGTGTCATAGTATAGTTCATAGTTCATCTGGTTCTGCTAACTACACTCAGTAGCTGTGCATATGTCTTTCTGCTTCTCTTTGAAATCATCTATATCCTTATTCTTACAGTATAAAAGTATTCCATCGCATTCATATGCCACAACTTATTATTATCATATTTTGTTATGTAGCCATCCTTCTCCTTTGGTATAAATCTAATGGTTATATTGGAGGGTCAGCAGGATGGTGAAGTCCATGTCATATAAAAACAGGTTAAGGAACTGGGAACACTTAACCTAAAGAAGAGAAAACTTACAGGAGACATCATAGCTCTCTTCCAGGGCTATCAGATAGAAGAGGAAATAGACTTGTTTTCATTGGCTCCAGAGGGCACAATTGGAAGCAGTAGGTAGAAATTATAAAGAAGCATATTTAGGCTCAATATAAAGAAACACTTCCTAACAATTAAAGCTATTCCAAAGTGGACTGGTCCCTGTACACAAGGTCTTCAAGCAAAGACTGATTGGCCATTTATATGCATCATAGAAGGAATTGCTCCTCAGGCAGGGTTGGCCTAGATTCATCTGAAGCCCCTTCCAGCTCCAATAGTCTGTGAGTAAAGTTAAGAATAGGTCATCTTTTCTGGACATAGGAATTCTCATTAGCTGTTTTAGCAGGAGTTAGAGTAGTTTAATTTTATAACTGAGTTAAACAATGCCTAGAGGCCACTAATATGCCTCAAGACTACTGGACTGTGGGATGTAACTTAGAGGAGATTTGCTGATAAAGCTGAATTGGATTTAAAATGCTAAACTCTCCTGAAATCTGAGGCTCCTAAGGATGTCCAGAAAGCTAAGAACCAAATGAGCACATTGATCTCATCCCACAGATGTTTTGTTTTGGTGTCTAACTAAAAGAAAGCTTGTTTCTGAATGTAGCTTCTCCTATCAATATTCCCTGCCGCGAGTGCCTGCGTCTGCAGCCATGGTCTGATGCCGGCAGAGTGTGGAGAGAGAAAGAATCACGGGCCAGGTGAGAGCAGTGAAGAACAAACTCTGTTTATTGATCTGAGGGCTCAGGCTTATATAGTACTGGATCAAGCAACAGTAACATTATTATTCATGAAAAGTACAAATCTAATTAGGTGATTTCCTTACTTCCTTGTACCTTGTCTGTTACATTCTTTCCTGCATCCTGTCCTGTACCCCATCTGTTTCCTCCCTTCCTGCATCCTGTTCTCAAGAGACGGAACAGGGGAGTGGTGAGCCGCCATCCTGAGTTTCACAGCTGTTGGGCTTAGTACAAACTACAGGTAAGACCAGGGCTGGCCTAAGCCCTCCAACTCCCCAAAGCTGGCCCTCTACAATTCCCTATCCACTCCTTGCCCTCTCCCCTTCTGGGATATCCAGAAAGATTTCTGATTCAGCAGCTCATCACTCCCCAACAATATAGTCAAGGTCATCTCCTTACTGTCCTCCACACATGTTCCTGGGCTCCTTCCACCTATGATCTAAGTTCTTGCTCTTCCCCTTCCTCTAGCTATGCAGATACTCCCCATTCTTCAAAGCTCAGCTAAGTTCCCAACTTCCTCCATAACTACTTTTCCATCAAGAGCCTATTCTTCACATTTAGGAAATTTGGAACTAACTATTCTGGCTCTCCGAATGATATAATTCAGCTCTTTATTATTCAGCTTTCTTATTCAACAAATATTTCAAGTGTACAAGATCTTTCCCCTCGTCAGAGTCATCCCCTTAGGCACAAATTCTAAGTCCTATATTTCTTGGTATTTCTCTCAGCACCTAGCTCAATTTACTAAGGGAGTATTTCTTTTGGTCTTAAACAGTAAACTAATTTCCGTAATTGATAAGTAATGAAGTCCTAAGCTACTGAGAGCTGTTTCCATCAATAAAATTAAGCCATCTGTTGTAACTATCTACTAGCTTGAGGAGCAGATGAAATGGTGGAAATGTCATTGAATTGAACTGACCTGCCACAAGTTCTGAAATGACTTCAGGGGGAAAACTCACAAAACTAGTGATAATGGGGGAAGTAGTCTCAGGAAGCAAACTGTTGGTACTTGATAATTGTGATGATGTGTCTGGATAGTCACTTATTCTCTCATTCTAATCTTTCCCACCAAGATGTTCTGACACTGAAGGTGATTACTTTTTGAAGCTTGCTGGCTTCACTATGTGCCTTGAAGCTTTCACAGAAAAGCTCCAAGTCTATAAAAGAATTATCTCTGCTGTTATACCTTTGCCTTGGAGTCTTCTCCTTTAACACTACTGGTCAGTTTGGTAATGACAACAATACAGGCAGGAGCAGGACTGCAATCATACAGTATAAGCTAAAATAATGAAGAATTGCCACACCCCCAGTTTGTGAGTTGAAGAATCTTTGTGGAGATAAGTCCCAAATCTATATACTCAGTCCTCATCTCTCTCCTGAGCATCAGGCTCCTATGTTTGCCTGCTGGTAATCTGCCATTAGAAGCCCTACAGCTATTTCAAATTAAACATGTCCAAAACAGACTCATTATCTTCCCTTGATATCTGCCTTATTTCCTAACTTCTCTATTTTGTGAAGAGCACCACCATCTTTCCAGTCACCTGGATTTGCAACCTTGGAGTTCTCCTCAATTCTTCCTCTTCCTCCTCCTCCTCCCCCATTCTATCAGTTGTCAAGCCTTATAGATTCTCCCTCTAAAACACCCCTTGTTTATTCCTTCTCTACATTCACATAACCACCACTCTACTTCAAGCTTATATCACCTCAAATTTGGACCTTTGCAATGGCCTTTTAATTAGTGTTTCTGTCTCCAGTCTCTCTGCTCTCCAATGAATCCCCCATTGCTGCCAAACTGATATTCCTAATTAATGAGTAAAAGGTCTAGCCAGCTACACCTTTGCTCAAGAAGCTTCCTGTTGCCTCTAGGATAAAATGCAAACTCTTCCAATTAGTATTGAAAACCTTTCATAATCTGACTTCATCCTATCTTTTGAGATTCATCTCACCTTCTTCCCCATCACACACTATCTTTCCTAGCCAAAGTGGCTTTAAATGACATTCCATCTCCCGTTTTCTACCCTTGCATACCTGCCCCCCATGTTCAAAATGCTCAAGGTTCAGTTCAAGTATCACCCCTCCTCAGTTTCCATATTTGTAAAATAAAATAATTGGACTACTTGATCTCTAAAGAATATGAAACTATAAAAAGAAAATCTTGGTCCTCCATGTCCCCAGACCTTTGCTAATCTGGAAAATCACCTAATGGCTTTTTTTTATGGCTAAATAAGGTGGAAATCAATAGATAAATGATCAAAGGATATGAATAAACAATCTTCTTACAAAAAAAAACACCATCAAAATTGTATGAAAAGTGCTCCAAACCACTAATAATTAGAGAAATGTACATACTTTAATTCATCAATACCACTACTACATCTATATCTCAAATACATCAAAGAACTGATCATAATGGAGGAAAATGACCTCATGCTTTCTTTCTTTCTTTTTTTTTTCAATTGGAGGAAAGAAGTGGGAGGGAAGGCTATTGATAGGATTGCTGAGAGAGAGACAGAGACAGAGAGACAGAGAGAGGAAGGGAGAGAGACAGACAGACAGACGGACAGAGAGAGAGAGAGAGAGAAAATTTTTAAATGGCTAGAAGAGAACTGAAGGAAGACCAGAAGGAAATACAGACAATCAGGATAGCTTTGAAGGCAACATGTTTATTATATACTTAAAATAAAAAGCAGATTGAGTGTTATAGCAATTCATAGTTTCATGTATTATTTCCATTCTATTTTTCCTTTTTTAATTCTATTTTTATATGGAAGTGCTTCTTTTATTTACTGTTTGTTAACAATGAAAATTTTTTTTAAAAAGAATCATGCCATGGGGTAGTTCAAAAACAGAACACATCGATAAAACATTTTTATGAATAAATAAATAAAAAGAGAAAACTGGAGATTAACCTGGAGAGGGATGATTGATAACTGTCTTCAAGTACTTAATGACTGCAGTGTACTTGAAGATAGATTTCATTCACTCTCCTCAGCACCTGAAGGGTAGACTAGCAATGATTACAAGTTGCAGAGAGGTGAATTGAAGTTTAAAGTAAGAAAAATACTTCCTAAAAATTAGAACTGAGCAAAAGTGAAATAATCTGCCTCAGGATAAGGTGTTTCCCTCCCTCTTAGAAGTATGGATGAACCAATGCCATATGGTCATTTATTGAGGTTATTGCAGAGCAGATGCTTGGCCAGAAATGAGTTGGACTGATTGGTCTCTGGGATCCCTTCCGAGTAGAGATTCAGTGATGGACACAACTCTACAACAAAACTTGAAGTTTGAATTCTTAGTTAATGAGTTTCTTGATGATGCCTAGTGGGGGCCTGAAAGGTACCAAGAACAAATTTCACCCCCTTTACAACTTCATCTAGCCATGGCCCTCAAGATAACTCTGTGTGTTCCACAGAAATCTTATTCTTTCTGAGGAGGCCATGTCCAGTCATCTTGATCTTTATCTTGCCACTGAACCCAGATGGCTCCAGAGGAGAAAGTGAGGCTGATGACCTTGCATAGGCTTCCTCACTTAAATGCAATTCACTTGCAAGTCATGGCATCATTCTTCTGATGTCATGGTCCTCTTCAAGAATGAAGGACAAGCAACAAAACCTTCTATGGAGTGCGATGTTTGTCAGTCCTGGGTCTACCCACGATACTATGAGATAATAGGTCATGACCAACACTTTGTTATTCTATTTGGGGTTTTCTTGGCTAAGATATTGAAGTAGTTTGCTATTTTCTTCCCCATCTCATTTTACCTCTGGGGAAACTGAGGAGAACAGAAGTTAAGTGACTTGCCCAGGATCACACAGCTAGTGAGTGTCTGAAGCTGGATTTGAACTCAGAAAGAGGAGTCTTCTTGACTCCAGTCTTTACTTAAGAGAAGGAAAAGTACAGGATAATATAGTGAAAAGTAATGCAAAGATCTGAGGTAATACCTGGCTTTAAAAATACCATGCTGACTCCTTAATATGTACAACCAGGGGCAGATCGCTTTATTTCTCTGAGCCTGAGTTATCTCATCTATAATATGGGGGTCATGCTATATCATTCCAATTATAGATCACATTAGTTTTCTCAAAATCTGGCTTGTATGTGTAGAGGAGTTGATCTTTGACCATCTCACCACCCATCCCCAACCAAGGCCTGAATATAATCATAAGGTATTAATATGGTCTTAAACTAACTGCAAAAGTATGACCACACCCAGCAACATTGTTTGTTCATTGGCTAAGCACACAAATTAGCTATGCTCCTGGATGTTTTAAATAGGTAAACCCTGGGAAATTGGAGAGACTTCAAGCCAGGAGTGTCTGTGGAAGAGATTCCTTCAAAAAGTGAGAAAGGAATTTCTTTCCTGAGCATCTTAGACCGCATAGCTTTGAAGGGAAATTACTCACATCCATATTATACCTGCTGCTATTGTTGTTGTTGTTGTTGCTTTCATAATTAAATGTCTCTCTTTGTTTCTGCTTCCAGCAGGGAACACAAAACCACAGACAGACAGACACATAAATATATATATATACATATATATATATATATATATATATATATGCACATACGTATACACACATATATGTATGTGTGTATATACATATACACACATGTATGTATGTATGTATGTATGTATGTATGTATGTATGTATATAGTAACCCAAGGGAGAAAGTAGCTTCAAGGAACATGACATTTGGCTGCTGAGAAAACATTCAGACAAAGGAAAAGATGAGATCTAGTTGAGCAACCCACTTAGAAGAGACACCAACCTAAGGGTTACTACAAAGACAGAAAATACTTTCAGGCCCTATGGTACCAAGCACTGTAAATCACCTCTGCCATGGACGTATGTGGCACACTAGCCTTACACTCCAAGTTTGAATCCAGTATTCCCATGGGTACTCTACATATTTCTGGGGCAGTGTGCCAAGGTTTATGGCAGGTAGGTAAAATTTGCAGTTACTGTTTTTTCTATGCCATTTTAGTAAATGCCTTTGTTAAATGCTAGTTGTTCATGGGAAGTATACTAGTTGGGGCTTAGAACCTGTAGTATTAGGAGTACAGACCCACAGGGTTATCTCCAGAATCCAAGGTAGTCATGGGATCATGTCACATAGATCTAGAGCTTGGAGGAGGCTAAAAAGAATCATCTAATCTAACACTTGAATTATATAAATGAGGAAACTGAGTCCCAGAGGGATTAAGTAGACCCAAGATCACACAGGTAGGAAGTGGTAGAACTGGGTTTTGAACACAAGCAGCTTCTCTGACATTCCTGAGCCCCTGGAGACACAATCCACCAGTGAGATTACAAGTTCGGGAAGTACCCTATATGGGCTACATAGTTTTTACACATAAAATCCAAGTTTAGCCTAAAATTCCATCATGTTACCTCCTCCCAGCTCAACAAGCTTCAAAAACTTTCTATTGTCTTGAGATTAAAATGCAAACATTTTTTGTCTGCCTTTTTTAAAGCCCTTCTTAATCTGGCTCCAACCTAACTTCCTAGATGAATTTTACAATAGTCTCTCTTAGGGGGCGGAGCCAAGATGGCAGAGTGAAAGCTGTGACTTGCTTGAGCTCTCCTCCAAACCCTTTCAAATACTCATAAAAAAAATGGTTCTAAACAAATTCTGAAGCAGCAGAACCCACAAAAAGACAGAGTGAAACAAATTTCCAGCCCAAGACAACCTGGATGATTGATCAGAAAGGTTTATTGCACTGGGCTGGGAGCCCAGAGCAGTGCAGCATGGGTGCGCAGGCCACAGCGAACCTGGAGCAGGCCTCAGAGGACTGAATCTAGGGCAGCTGTGAAGGTTTCCAGACTCCTCAACCCACTAATGCCAAAGACAACTTAGAAGGTCAGTGGGAAAAGTCTGTTTCTGTAGGTGCTGAGAAAGGAAGGCGGGGTCTCAGCTCTATTCCCCAAGAGCATGGCCCTAGGAGGGGCAGCTGCTTCCCGAACTTCCGGCCCACAGACTGAGGGGAACTCCAGTGGCTGATCAGACAGGGACTGCAGGGATCTCTTTGCCAGTGCTGAGCCAGGAATCTCTTGCTTTGCCTGTGTTTGGCTCTGGGTCACAGTTCTGGGCAGCAGTGCTGGGGTGAGGAGGAGCACTGGCGTGGTGGAGCTTGTAGTGGCTGAGGAGAGAAATCCCTTCTCACAGTTACAGGACAGAAAGGAGTACTTGTGGTCACAGCCCAGGAAAGGAGTAAACACCTCGCCCCTTATCATACCACCTTGCAAGAACTGAACATTTACAGGTCCCTACAAGTATCTCTGAAAAACAGCTATACAAACACCTGAAGTTTGGGACAGTACACTCTCCACATTGGAAGCAGACTCTTACCTTAACAAAGAGTTTAAAACTCAAGTAATTGGCTGGGATCATGAGCAAGCAGTGCAAAAAGAGTCAGACTATATTATCTTACTTTGGTGAAAAAGAAGATCAAAATATACAACCAGAAGAAGACAACACAGCCAGAGCTCCTACATCCAAAGCCTCCAAGAAAAATATGAACCAGTCCCAGGCCTTGGAAGAGCTCAAAAGGGATCTTGAGAAGCAAGTAAGGGAAGTAGAGGAAAAACTGAGAGTGATGCAAGAAAATCATGAAAAACAAGTCAACAGCTTGCTAAAGGAGACCCAAAAAAATACTGAAGAAAATAACACCTTAAAAAATAGCCTAACCCAAATGTCAAAAGAGGTCCAAAAAGCCAATGAGGAAAAAAATGCCCTAAAAAGAAAAATTGGCCAAATGGAAAAGGAAGTCCAAAAGCTTACTGAAGAAAATACTTCCTTAAAAATTAGAATAGAGCAATTGGAAGCTAGTGACTTTATGAGAAATCAGACACATAAACAAATCCAAAAGAATGAAAAATTAGAAAACAATGTGAAATATCTCATTGGAAAAACAACTGACCTGGAAAATAGATCCAGGAGAGAGAATTTAAAAATTATTGGACTATCTGAAAGCCATGATCAAAAAAAGAGCCTAGACATCATCTTTCAAGAAATTATCAAGGAAAACTGCCCTGATATATTAGAACCAGAGGGCAAAATAGAAATTGAAAGAATCCACAGATCTCCTCCTGAAAGAGATCCCCAAAGGAAAACTCCTAGGAATATTGTAGCCAAATTCCAGAGTTCCCAGGTCAAGGAGAAAATATTACAAGCTGCCAGAAGGAAACAATTCAAGTACTGTGGAAACACAATCAGAATAACACAAGATTTAGCAGCTTCTACATTAAAGGACCGCAGGGCATGGAATATAATATTCGGAGGGCAAAGGAGATAGGATTACAACCAAGAATCACCTACCCAGCAAAACTGAGTATAATCCTTCAGGGGAAAAAATGGTCATTCAGTGAAATAGAGGACTTTCAAGCATTCTTGATGAAAAGACCAGAGCTGAATAGAAAATTTGACTTTCAAATACAGGACTCAAGTGGAACATGAAGAGGTAAACAGGAAAGAGAAATCATAAGAGACTTATTAAGATTGAACTGTTTACATTCCTGCATGGAAAGATGATATTTATAACTCATGAGACCTTTGTCAGTATTAGGGTAGTTGAGGAAAAAAATTAATGTATGTATATGAGATAGATAGATAGAGGGCACAGGGTGAGTTGAAGATTAAGGGGTCATATCTGGAGAATAAAATTAAGGGATGAGAGAGGATGATACTCGAGAAGAAGAAAGGGAGAGGTAGAATGGGGTAAATTATCTCACAAAAAAAAACAAAAGAAAAGTTCTTACAGTGGAGGGGAACAGGGGAAGGTGAGAGGGAATGAGTGAATCTTATTCTCATAGGATTTGGCTTAAGGAGGGAATAACATACACATTCAATTGGGTATGGAAATCTGTCTTACCCTACAGGAAAATAGGGGGAGAAGGGGACAAGAGAGCAGGGGGATGATAGAGAGGAGGGCAGATTGGGAAAGGGGTAATCAGAAGTAAATACTTCTGAGGAGGACAGGGTCAAAAGAAAGAATAGAATAAATGGGAGGGCAGGATAGGATTAAGGGAAACAGAGCTAGTTTTTCACAACATGTCTACTGTGAACGTGTTTTGCATAACTGCACACGTACAACCTATATTGAGTTGCTTGCCTTTTCAATGAGGGTGGGTGGGGAGGGAGGAACAGAGAAAATCTGAAACCTAAAGTTTTAAAAACATATGTTTAAAAAAATGTTTTCACATGCTACAGGGAAATAAGAAATATAGGAAATGGGGTAAAGAAGTCTATCCTGCCCTACAGGAAAATAGAAGGGGAAGGGGATAAGAGAAGGGAGAGAGATAGAAGAGAGGACAGAGTAGGGGAAGGGATATGCAGAATGCATGCCATCTTGGGGTGGGGGAGAGGGGAGATGGGGTGAAAATTTGGAGCTCAAAAACGTGTGGAAGTGAATGTTGAAAACTAAAAATAAATAAATAAATAAATAAATAGTTAAAAACAAAACAAAACAAAACAATATTCTCTCTTAGACACTCTCTGTTTTAGCTGAAGTGGCTTATTTGCTGTTACATAATCAAGATGCTCTAACTCCCACTTCTGTGTACTTCCCATACTATCTGGGGTGCTCTCTGTCTAAGTTCCATGAGGGCAGACAGCTTTACTTTTGTCTTTGTATATCCCCAGTGCCTATAACAGTATTTCCTTAGTAAATGCTTGTGGATTGGTTATTTGTTGGATTGAATTATTTTTCAGTGCATTCGTATATATTATTTTCCTTTTGAAGGGCTCTCTTTTTAAGGCTTTCTTTATCTAAATCAATATGGCTCTTGAAATACCTACTGCACCACAACTGTTGTAAGGACAGTATTCTTTAAACCGAGTTGCTATATTAATAATAATAACAATGACAGAATTTATGTAGTTCTTTAAGGTTTACAAAATGCTTGACATTGGTTATTTTGTTTTATCCTCACAACAGCCCTGGGAAATAGGTGGTATTATTTACATTTTACTGTTGAGGAAACTGAGGCAGGCAGAGGCTAAATGACTTTCCTGCAATCATGCAGCTACTACATATCTGAGACTGGATTTAAACTCTGGTCTTGTTGATTCCAAGTCCAGTGTTTTATCCACAGCACTACCCAGCTGAGTTGTTACTGTTATTTTTCAATGTCTGTTCATTTCATCTGAATTCACTTCCCTCTTACCTACCACCTCTCTGTGTCTAACACATCTTGTCCTCAGAAAAGGAGAATCAATTGACAAGCCTTGTCAATCTGTCTCTATTCTCTCCTTTCCACTCTCACTTCAATCATCCTACAGCCTTTGTCTCTTCTCATGAAGGCTGTTGAAATGACCTCCTAACTGGTCTTCATGCTTCCAATCTCTCCTGATCCAATCCATCATGCACGTTGGTGCTAAGGGCTTCTCTGAATGCTCTAGTCCAACCACGGAACTTCTTTACTTATAAATCTTTAAGGTTTCCAATTGTCTAGTGGAAAAATCATAAATTATTTGTTCTGACATTCCAGGCTCTCCATAATCTTCTTTCTAGATATTAGATACTTCTCTTATTGGCTGAGAGTGGGCCTAGGATTATAAAAGAGACCAAAAAACTACACTCAGAGAACCTATGTGGGCAAATCCACAAATGAGCAGGGTGGTAAGGGATAAAGACAGTATTCTGAAATGGAAAATGCCATTAGAGAACCAGACGTGATAGGCTTCTGCTCTGGAAAGGATCACTGGACAAGTTAAGCTTGGAAATTTGTAACTAGGCAGAATAATGTATGGATTTTAAGTACCACTTAGTCTAGTACTAAGTAGTTTTCTCTCATATGTACTTCTAATTGTGTTACTGCAGAACACCTGGGTGGAAAGAAGAAAGAGATTTAACTAGGTGGCACAGTATATGGTGCTGGGTTTGGAGTCATGTAAAACCTGAGTTCAAATCCTGCCTCAGACATATACTTGCTGACTGGCCTTGGGTAAATTTTTTGACCTCTGTCTACTTCATAGGGTTATTGTGAGGATCAAATGAAATAATACGTGTAAAGTGCTTTGCAAATCTTAAAGCGTTATATAAACGCTAACTATTATTATTCTGTCAAAACATCTCCTTTTCACTTATTCTGTGATTGAGGCAATTGGACTACTCTTTGTCTCTTATTCTCATCTCACTCTCTCTCAGGAGTGCTTGAGGATCTTGAGATACAAGGTGTATGTGAGAGAGAAAAAACTACAGTTTCTCCCATGTTTAACCTCTGATCTACCATACCACCCGAGAAGGCCAAACTGGAAGCTTCCTGTGTTATATTCACATCATCCTCTAAATAGAACTTGTACATTTTATGTATTTCTGTTTTAAATGCTCTCCTGGTTGAAAGAAGAGTTCAGGGAATAGTGACAATTGAAAATAGTAGATTTACCAGGACTGAAATGCCTTTGGATTGGGGAAGAAAAAAAAACAGTAGTCACTTAACCTTGACTTAACCATAGTGGACAGACCCTGGGCTTCTGAATCAAGAAAACCTGGATTCAAGTCTGATCTCTGAAGATGCTGGACAAATCACTTAATCTCTCAGTGCTCGGGCAACTGTCTAAAATTATATGTTGTAGAACAGCTGATCAGCTTTGGCAGAGGCTGTTTTCTCACTGGGAGGTACTTTTACTTAATCATAGATCTGGGCCAGGAAAACAAAACAAAACAAAACAAACAAACAAAAACCAAGAAAATAACGTGACATGATAGAATGGAGAAGAGCCATTTGGCCTAATGAGGTAAATTCCACTAGAATAGCCTTGTCACCTAGCATAAGAATGAAATGCTGAGAGTGGCCTGAACCTGCCTTTCAAAGCAGTCAGTTATTTGCCCAAATTAGAGAAATTACTGAGGGCAGTTGGAAAGGTTGGCCATAAAACTCACTGGGATTTGTAGTTCTTGGGTGATTACTTTTGATGTCCATGAAAAACTCCCTCCCCAACTCCTCATTTAATGGCTGATCTGGCATTAGTTTCCTTTCTTCCTAAACTGAGAAGAATTACAAATCCCAGAAAGTTTTGTGGCCAACCCATTCATTGCCCTGAGTGGTCATACTGGTAAAATGAAAGAATATAAAATTATGCTTCTCCTTCAATATTGGGGAAGCAATTTTAAAAAATAAATGAAAGGGGTTTTTTTTAGTATATTTATGTCATGCATATTATGATTCATGTGTATTTGATGAGTGAAATCTGAAATAACTGAGGAAACAAAGGTTTAAGCTCCTGAGCATATCAATTTATTAAGCAATGAATGTTAATTGCATAATAAATTGGGACTGGGCCTCCTCAGCTTGGCACTAGACCCTGAACACAGGGAGACAGTTTCTTATGCATTAAAAGAAAACAATTAACAGGATATAAATAAGGATTTAAGATTAGGTAATCTGATTCATCATTGGAGGAAATATTAAGGGCTTTCTGAATTAGGAGGGGGATGAATGAATTTTGAGAGTTGGGAGGGGGGAAGAACAAGCAGGTGGACATTACAGAAAAATGAAACTTGGGTCTCAAAATGGAGTTTTATAAGATGGAGTCAGTCTGGTTCACACAATTCTCTCAGTATCCATCAGAGAATATTAGAATTAGGAGGAACTTAATGATCATCTAGTGCAATCTGATCCAGCAGACATTTATTAAGCTCCTACTATATACGTGCCATTCTATTGACTATTAGGGTACAAGGACAAAATGAAAAGTTTACCTGCCCTCAAGGACATGTCATCAGATAATTATAACCATCATAATTTTCAAAGGGGGAGGTAAGGTGGTATAGAGCGCTAATAGATAGGGAGAATCAGGAAAAATTGCCCCAGTGGGGTGAGCTGAGCATTGATAACTAGGGACTCTAAGAGGGGAGTGTAAGGAGGGAGTGCATAGCAGAAAGTCTGTACAAAGTCACAATGGAAGGAGATGGAATTGGGGGATAGCTTGGGGAACAGCTAGTGGGGCAGTTTGGCTGGAAGTTGGTGAAGGGGCATAAGGCATAATAAGCCTGCAGCCAGAATGTAAAGGGCATTCAATGCCAAGTTGAGAATCTCTCATTTTCTCCTTGCCACACCAGGGAACCACTGAAGATTCTTAAGCACTGGACCAGTATAGTCAAATGTTCTCTAGGAAGATTTGTTTTGGTACCTATGTAAAGAATGTATTGGAGAAAGGAGAAACTGGAAGCCAAGATTCTATTTAGAAATTCACCCATTTTGTAGGTGATGAAACTGAGGCCCATTTTATTTATTTATACTCCACATGATTTTATATTTTATTTATTAAATTCTCACAGTTATTTATATTCTCTAAGCAGATCCTTGTGGTTTGATTATAAAGGGAAACAATCTTCCCTGTCAGAAAACTTGGAGAGAAATATATTGCTGGAAGGGATCTTCATTCATTCAAAAGGCATTTATTATGTACCCACTATATGTCAGGTGCTACTCTAGATTGTGAGGTTACAAAGACAAAAACAAAATTTTAGCCCCTGTCCTCAAGAAGTTATACTCTACTGAAGCTTGAGAACATCTAGCTGAACCCCTCGTCTTTAAGTAGGTCTCTAAATCACGTGGGGCATATTGTTTAGCTTCTCATATCCTTGTTGCTATAGCCACAGAATTCATCCTATCCTCAGCAAAGATGGGAAAGTGCTTCAGCTCTTGTCCCTCCCACTCCTATCCCATATGCATGACCTGTGGCGGTCACATTAAATCTAAGCAACCCAAAATATGGACTCAATTAGTGCAGTTAGAAAGACACAGGCCTAATTGGATTAAAGGTTTCCCTCTTGGGATTGTGAGGATTTAACCTGCTAAGTGTTCACGGTCTGCATCATTGCTTTCTGCCTAATGTGCCTCTTTCTTTTGACCAGGCAAAAGCCTGTCAGGCTCTATTGCTTCCCTGTGTGCTCAGTTAATTAGAACTTTGCCAAGACCTCAGACTCCAGAGGGCTGGGGGAAGTGGGTGAGCCACACTGGACCACAGGGAAAACTTGCAAGATCATACCTACAGAGTATGAGAAAGTATGTTGCAACACCAAACAGTGGGCAGGAGCTAATGGAAACATAAATGACAGGTTTATCAAATAAAACCAATCCTACAATATAAGCTCTTTTTCCTCCTATTTTAATAAAGTTTCTCCATCGGAGAATGGGAGATTGTGGATTTAAGTTTAGGATGGAGTAGACTATGTGACCGTCAGCCTTTAAGTTATGTAGCAAATGGGGAACGACTATGCCATTATCATCCAGTGTTCTGATGATCAGATTTAGATTTTCTTGTAAAAGAATGAAAAGATCATATGTGAAACAAGTTCAGGGCAAGGAACTCCTGTTGCTTGAAAAAAAAAAAGGCAGCTTTCCTGATGTAATCTATGCAGTAACATTCAGAATCACAACCACAATATTTAGGAAACAGAACAGACAGACTCATCAAAGAATATTATCTCAACTTTGTTGTTCAGTTCCGACTCTTCATGA
Source organism: Phascolarctos cinereus (assembly GCF_003287225.1). Lineage (NCBI taxonomy): Eukaryota > Metazoa > Chordata > Mammalia > Diprotodontia > Phascolarctidae > Phascolarctos > Phascolarctos cinereus. Next base: position 572,445,025 of record NW_027555847.1, on the reverse strand, counting down.
CCTTATTTGGGGTTTTCTTTTTTTTTCTTTCTTTTTTTTGGGGGTGGTGGTGGTGGTGAGGCAATCAGGGTTAAGTGATTTGCCCAAGGTCACACAGCTAGTGTCAAGTATCTGAGGCCGGATTTGAACTCAGGTTCCTGACCAGGGCCAGTGCTCTATCTACTACACCACCTAGCTGCCCCGTATTTGGGGTTTTCTTGGCAAAGATACTGGAGTGGTTTGCCATTTCCTTCTCCAGCTCATTTTATAGATAAGGAACTGAGGCAAACAGGGTTAGGCGACTTGTCCAGGGTCACACAACTACTAAGTGTCTGAGGCCAGATTTGAACTCAGGAAGATGAGTCTTCCTGTCTCCAGACTTGCACTTTATCCATTGTGCCATCTGGCTACCCTCACAACTAGAGGAACACTTTTCTCTCTTTTTATTTGTTCACCACCTTTAACTAAGCTAAGGACCAAGACAAAGTGACGAAGAAGTAGAAGGAAGAAGAACAAGATAAACAGAAAGTGACTGTCATAAAGAAATAGGACAACTAAACTGGGGCTTTTAAAATGAACCAGAAACAAATGTGGAGTGAATACAGCAGCCAAGTTTGGTCGAGTACCTGGGTTTCCTCATTTACATTGAGGGTGTTGGACTACGTGACCTCTGATATCTCTTCCATTTTGAAATCTTACAATCCTGTGATACTATGATACTTCCTAAATATATAAACTTTCTAAGCCTTATTTTCCTCATTTGTGGAAAAAAAACATTTCATTACCTACGTCCCAGGAAATTGTGTGTTGTGTAAACATGTGAATCATGCTATCATCAGAAGAAGCACCACTTTATAAACAAAGAGCCATCCTCGAAGTCAAGAAGACCTCCTGGGTTAAAGTCCCATCTCTGACATCTACTGAGTCTCTGCAGTAGGTAACCAAGATTGTAGGTTACCAACAAAAGATATTGGTCTGTGTTGTTGGAAGGCATTTTCTTGTCAGGAGTTCCCCATACCAATGGATTTACAAATCCAGTCTCATCTCCAACATTTTCACCAGTGAGTTATGTCAAAAGCATCTTTGCATCTAACGGAAAGGGGTCCACTTCCCTCAAAGAAATAACAAGAACTAGAAAGAATGGCTGCACTGTCACTGTAATGAGCAGCAGCATACCTTAGAGAGGTGCTTGTCTTGAATTTTAGAAATAGCTCATTCTCTATTTAAACATGAAGCCCAAGTTTTGAGTCTCTTGTGTACTATTTTCTTCCTGATTTTAAAATGTTAATCATATAAGTCTCATCTCAGAGGTGTCCTTTCACTTCTATGAGATTGCTGCTTCTTTGTCTTGTGGTGCCCAGGGCTCATTCACAGGGCTCATTGGCCCCAGAGCTGCTGGTTCCTTTTGTTCATGTCTGGAGGAAGATGGAAAGGAAATGGAAATTACCATTAAAAAAATATATATACTTAGATACTTACATGGATCTGTGATTTCATTAGTGTGGGTACTCCCTCTAGTGGTACAGATTTCAACACATTCATTCTTGCCCATTCCAGACAATTTTTGTCCATGTCTTCCTGACTCTTCCCCTGTCTATATCATTTGACATCGTGTGGATAACAGCAGAGTGCACAAGCTACTCTTCAGTTATCCTTTGCTCTTATTTTGTGATTTTCCATTTTTAAATTTTTTTCTGGTATTTTTCTAATAGCAAGAAACCTAGATATAGTCAGTTGACTGAGGTTCAATAGAGTTATATTTATCTAGCCTCTCAAATATTTGCCAGTATAGGAATACAATTCATTAAGGTACATACTATGTTAAGTGCTAGGGATACAAATAAAAGCCATTGAGACAATTCCCTACACTCCTGGAGCTAATGCTCTCATTGGAACAGACAACACATAGAAGAAAGTTCAGCTGAGGGCCGATAGAAAGGCCCTTAAGTCCTAAGGGTACAGTGGTAGGGCAGATGCACTGCTGGATGAATTCAGATAATAACTACTCGATGCCATAGTAGATGGCCATTGGGAGTTACTGCAACTAAAATGCTCATCATATTATAACCAAACTAGGGATAAGCATTTTTCAACTTGGGCTGGTCCTTAGATAACAGACACCCAGCATAGCACAGGCCCTCACATGAGTCTGATTCTGACACCTTATCATGGTGTGGGGAGAATCTGGGTTTTCAAGGGTTAAATGAGAGGAGTGCAAGTTCTAGGAGGTTCTATATCATGCTTGAAAGATTTTTTTTGCATTGGAATGAAGAAAAAGAGGAAAATTTGCACATGCATAATACTTTTAAATCATTAAATGCTTTCCAATCAAATACAATTAAAGGGGTTTTATTTTTGCACAAATAAAACCAATGCAGCTAAAAATTAGAGAAGAAAAAGGTAAGTGGAAAATAAAATCTTTGCATCAAGTTTCTCTGATAAGGGCCTGATTTCCAAGATATGTAAGAAATTTATTCAAATTTATAGAAAGATGAGTCATTTCCCCACACTGATTGGTTGGCTATTGTCCTTTGTGCTCAAATAGGACCAAAATGACATCACTATGTTGGGGTCAAGGTACAGTATGTTCCTGTGGCTGATCAGACTAACACAAGTTTGGAAGGCTCTATCACAAGTCTGGCACAAATAGTCCATATGAACATTTGGCATGGAGATGTTTGTCAGTTTGTACATCTTATGTTTCTTTTGACCTACTACAATTCTGCTTTGCTCATAGAGTACATAGCACCTTCTTTGATGCAGGCATGCAATGCTAGGTAGTTTTTTGCCAGTGTTTCTCATGTCACACAATCAATTCCAAAGTTCTTCAGAGAGACCTTAAGAGTGTCCTTGTATCACGTCTTCTGACCTCCATGTGAGCACTTGCCTTGTGTGAGTTCTCCATAAAATAATCTTTCAGGCAAACATACATTTGGCATCTGAGCAACATGGCCAGCCTATCAGAATTGTGCTCTCTGCAGTAGAGTTTGAAAGCTTGGCAATTCAGTATGAGAAAGGACCTTAGTGTCCAGTACCTTATCTTGCCAGATGATCTTCAGAATCTTCCTAAAACAATTGAAATGGAAGTGATTCGGTTTCCAGGCATGGTGCTGGCAGACTGCCCAGGTTTCACAGGCATACAACACAACATCTCTGTAGACCTTCACTTTGGTAGGCAGTCTAATACTTCTGTCTCCCACTTTCCTTCAGAGCCTCCCAAACACTGAGCTAGCTCTGACAATGTGTGAATCAACCTTATCATCTATGTGAACATTCCTGCAAAGTATACTGGCAAGGTTAATGAACTTATATCCAAAACATTAAAAATTTCTCCATTTGCTTCAACCAATGGCTCAAGGTATGGATAGCTTTGGTTAGACCAGTGAACACTGTGTATATATCTCTGTTTTGCTCTTGGCATTTTTCCTGGAGTTGTTGGGCAGCAAACATCATATCAACTATTCCTTGGCCCTTTCTAAAGCCACATTGGCTTTTGGGTAGATGACCATCTTCCAAGTGAAGGATCAGCCTGTTAAGGAGGACTCTGGCAAAAGTCTTGCCAGCATTGACTAAGAGAGAGACTTCCCCATCCCCAATTGTCACAGGAAAATCTATTAGCTTTTGCTTTGTACAGATGAACAATGGAATCATCCTTGAACTCCTTGGGGATAACCTCCTCTTGTTATATAACCCAGAAAATTTCCATCAGCTTTTGTATGAGCTGTGGACCTCCTGCCTTGCAAATTTCTGTCTCTTCTCCTTACAGTGACATAGTCTATTAAATGTCAATGTTTGCTGCAAGGGTGCATCCACAAAGTTTTATTGTGTTTAGGTAAATGGAAGACAATGTTGGTGATGAGGTCATGAGATACACAAATCTTCAGCAGTGAGTGACCAGTGGTGTTGCTGTTTCCAACTCCATTCCTCCTAAGGACTCCCTGCAATGTCAGTTAGTCTGTGCCTACTCTGGGATTCAAGTTACCCAGAATTGCAAGCTTGTCTTCTTTTAGCACATTAATGATGAGGAGTCTCTAGGTCTTTGGAAAATTTTTCCTTAACCTCATCAGGGTTCGTCACTGTGGAAACATAGGCACTGATGATGGTGGAGTGGCAATTTCCTTCAACTGGCAATCTCATTGTCATTCAGTTCTTTTGGGAGGCATAAACATTTGTTGAATAGTTTGTTTTTGATTGTGAAACCTACACCAGCTTCATGGCATTCCTTTTCACTGTGACCACTGCAGAAAAACACGTATCCAGTGCTGACTTCAGTAAGTTGGCCTTCATTTGCCAGCCTTATTTCAATCAGGGCTGCTATTTTGATGTAATACCTGCTGAGTTCTCAAAACAGGAGCTGTTCATCTTTCAGGTCTATTGGATTTCTTGCTATCCACAAGCACACACACATTCCATGCATCAATGGCAAGTGGAATCATCTTTGCAAAAGTTTTTGTACATTTTTGTGTGTGTGTTTTGACCACAGTGTAGGATCCCTCCCTGCCACAGTAAGCAGTCCAGGCTTAGGTTTGATGAAGCAGAAAACTTTTAGGGCACCAGGAGGTGAGCAGTGTGTCCTTAAAAAGGGGTGCTCAGATACCCAGGGGCCGCTGAATCCTGCTGTTGCTTCCAGTGAGAAAATGATCCTATGGCCTGGGCCACAAGTTACACGGTTGTGACAACAGCTCTCAGTGTATCTGCACTTGCTGCTTCATCACTTGGCCTTTGCTAAAAGACTTGGAAGTAGACAAAAATGGTAAAATAGTATGTGTTATATCTTTTGACTCACATATAAATTGGATTTAAGTGAGGCAAAGTTGCCAACATCATTGGCCTTACTCTCTCTTCCAAAGTCGTTGAAGTCCAGTGGCAAGACAAAAGTCAAGCTGACTGGTGATGTCTTGGGATGACCTTGGAGTCTTTGATGCCTAACCAAGCTTTAAGCGCTCCATAGCACCTGCTTCCACCACCTCCATGACCTGTTGGAACAAATTGTTCACATTCACTCATTTTGCCAGGGGAAGTCTTCACATACTGGGGTAAACACACTGCTAACTCACGAACATTTGAGACCATCAGTTACCCCCAACTTGGTTTGGACAATCTGCTGAAATGGCTTATTGGGGTGTGGCCACTGAGCATGCTACAGCTTCTTGGAGCCACAGGTGAGAGTTGAGTGGCAGGTGAACACCAAAGGTGGAGGAGAAGCCATGAAAAGGGCTGGGCAAGCCATTATGTTAGAGGTGCTAGTCCATAATAGTCGTGTTGTGAAAGAAAACTTAGATTAAAAAAAAAACCTCAAGAAAAATAAAGTAAAAAAAAAGTATGCTTCAATCCATATTCAGACATCATCATTTCTTTCTCTGGGGATGGATAGCATTTTTCATCATAAGTCTTTCAGAGCTGTCTTGGATCATTGCTTTGCTAAGAATAGCTAAGTCATTCATGACTGATCATCTTACAATATTACTGTTACTTTGTACATAGTACATTTCACTTTGCATCAGCTCATGTAAATCCAGGTTTTTCTGAGAGCATCCTAATCATCATTTCTTAGAGTACAATAACTACATCATAATCACATACTACAATTTGTTCAGTCATTCACCAATTGATTGGCACCCCCTTAATATCCAATTCTTTATCCCCCGAAAAGAGCTGCTACAAATATTTTTGTACATACAGGTCTTTTTCTTTCTTTTTTAAAAAATCTCTTTTGGGATACAGACCTAGTAATGGTATTGCTAGATCAAAAGGCATGCATAGTTTAATAGTTCCTTGGGCATAGTTCCAAAGTGCTCTACAGAATGGTTGAATCAGTTCACAACTCCACCAACAGTGCATTAATGTCTCATTTCTCCCACATCCCCTCCAACGTGGGTCATTTTCCTTTTCTGTCCTGTTAGCCAAACTAATAGGTATGAGGTAGTACCGCAGAATAGTTTTAATTTGCCTTTCTGCAATCAATAGTGAGTTAGAATATTTTTTCATATGGCTATAGATAGCTTTGATTCCTTCATCTGAAAACTGATCATATCTTTTGATCATTTACCAATTTGGGAATGGTTCTTATTTTTATAAATTTGACTCAGTTCTCTATATATTTGAGAAATGAGGCCTTTATTAGAGAAACCTGCTTCAAAATTTTTTTCACAGTTACTATTGCTAACTGTATTTCTCTCCATCCTATTTTCCCATTTAGTCTATTTGCTCTCTCCTTTCACCCTCGTCCCTCTTCAAAAGTGTTTTGCTTTTGACTAACCACCCCCCCAATCTGCCCTCCCTTCTATCACCTCCCCTTTTATCCCCTTCCCCTCCTACTTTCCTGTAAGGTAAGACAGATTTCTATACTCAATTGAGTATGTATGCTATTTCCTTTTCAAACCAATTCTGATGAGAGTAAGGTTCATTCACTCCCTGTCACTTTCCCCCTCTTCCCTTCCACTGTAAAAGTTTTTTCTTGCCTCTTTTATGGGAGATAATTTACCCCTTTCTACCTCTCCCTTTCCCTTTCTTCCAGTACATTCCTCTCTCGTCCCTTAATTTTATTTTTTTAGATATCATTCCTTCATATTCACTTCATACCTGTGCCCTTTATCTATATATACTCCTTCTAATTGCCCTAATTATGAGCAAGTTCTTATGAGTTGAAAGTATCATCTTCCCATGTGGAAATGTAAACAGTTCAACCTTATTAAATCCCTTATGCTTTCTCTTTCTTGTTTACCTTTTTATGCTTCTCTTGAGTCTTGTAACTGAAAGTCAAATTTTCTATTTAGTCCTGGTCTTTCCTTCAAGAATACGTAAAAAGTCTTCTATTTCATTGAATATCCATTTTTCCCCTTGAAGGATTATACTCATTTTTGCTGGGTATGTGATTCTTGGTTGTAATCCTAGCTCCTTTGACTTCCAGAAAATATCATATTACAAGCCTTTTTATTTGAATTTTAAAAAATAAATATGAGAAAAATATTTAGTTGCTTTTATCATAATAATGCAGTGAGGTAGACAGATAAGAATAATCACCCCTATTTTACATATGAGACAACTAAAGCAGAGCAGCTAATTAACTTGACCAGAGTCACATCAGAGCCAAGACTAGAACCAGGGTGCTCCCAAAACCAACATGCTCCCGAAACAGAATTTGTTTTGTTATAACACACCACAGACACATACACAAAAATGTTAAATAGTAATACAAAATGGTATGTTGTGTTCAAAATAGGTGGCAGAGACAATAAATGTGATAGAATTCAGAGAAGAGAGATCAATACAAACTGAGGAAGACATTGTTGTCTGCCTCCAAGACTTTGCATAGGCTCATCCCCATGTCTGGAATTCACTTTCTCATTCCTTCTCCATCACAGAATCCCTGCTTCCTTCAAAGCTGGCTCAGGCATTACTTTCTGTATTAGGCCTTTCTTAATCCCTCTCCTCTCAGTAGTTAGCATTCACTCCTTGAAATTACTTCCATTCCTTTGCACATGCTTTGTATTCATTTGCTTGTAGATAGACATGTTTCCTCTCTCTACTCCTATTAGCATGTAAGTTCCTTGAAGACAGGAATTGTTTGTCAATTCCCCTTAAGACCAAACATAAACTATTCTGTATAGGTTTTAAAGCAACCTGGCCCTGACCTATCTTTCCAGCCTCATCGGACCACGACTCCCCCATGCTCTGAGATCCAGGCAAACTGCTCCTCAAGCATTATGCTCCATCTCTCGTCTCCATGGTTTTGCCCTGGTTAACTCCCATGCCTGGAATGTACTCCCTCCTTACCTGTGTGTCATAGAGACCCTCTCTTCTTTTAAGCTGCAGCTCAAACTGTATCTTATTTTGTGCTATTGATTCTCAGACCTATTTATCCAGTCTGACCTCTCTCTTGACCTCCAGTCTTACGTCTCCATCTGCCTACTGGACATCTCAAACTGGATGTCTCATAGACATTTTCAACTAAAGATGTCCAAAACTGAACTCATTATCTTTTGCCCAACATCTCACATCTTCTAACTTTCCTATTACTATGGAGGGCACCACTATACTCCCCTCACCCAGGCTTGCAACCTTGGTGTCACCTTCTAGTTTTCACTGTCTATCACCACCCCACATCCAATCTGCTGCCTTCATAACATCTCATACATAAGCCCCCTTCTGGCATCTGGTACTGCTATCATTCTGGTGCAAGCCCTTATCACCTCACACTTGGACTATGGCAATAGCCTACTGATAAGTCTGCCTGCCGTAAGTCTCACTCCCCTCCAATCCATCCTGCACTCAGCTCTCAAAGTAATCTTCCTAAAGAACAAGTCTGACTGTCATCCCCTCCCCCATTAAATAAATGCCAGTGACTCTCTATTACCTCAGGTATCAAATATAAAATCCTCAGTTTGGCATTTAAAGCCCTTCCTACATTTTCAATCTTCGTATGCCTTTGTATGCCTAAGTACTTTGTGATCCAGTGACACAGGCCTCATTACTGTTCCAGGATAAAAGGCCATATAAGACTCATTTCCCAACTCATACATTTTCACTGTCCTCTCAATACCTGGAATTCTCTTCCTTGTCAGCCCTGGATTCCTTCCAGCAAGTCTTAGTTAAAATTTCACCATCTGAAAGAAGCTTTTCCTGATCTCCCTTAATTATAATGCCTCCCTTCTGTTGATTATTGTCAGTTTATTCTGTATATATTTTGTTTGTCCATGGTTGTTTCTATATTGTCTCCCCTGTTAGCCTGTGAGCTCCTTGAGAGCAGCTGTCTTGTGCCTTTCTATATATCCCCAGCATTTAGCAAGCTGCTGGGCACAGAGCAGGTGATTAATAAATGCTTCTTGACTTGACTCAAGCACCATCATCTGCATCTTCCCCCAACTGGTACTGTACTATCTCCCAAACGACCTTGTTTTTTAACTACATTGTATATATCTGTGTTTATTCACCTTATTTTTATGCTGTATCTATTTTTATTTGTATTTGTCTCCTCAATTAAAATTTAAGTTCATTATGAACAGGGATAATTCATTCTTTGTACATGTATCTCCAGCACCTTGCACATAGCAGGTAGCTAATGAATTTATGATTGATTGACATAGTAGGCACTTTACAATTGTTGCATTGAATCCAATAACAAATACTACAAGGAATTTTCCAAAGAAAATGCTATGAAAATACTGGTTAGTGGTAATCCAATTCAGGTCTTCAAACACTTATTAATCATACTCATAGAAGGCATAAGAACCGGGCTTTGGGGAAGTAAAATTAGCTGTGCTCAGTTATCTCATTCCTCACTTCTCCTAAACAGAAAAGGGTAGCACCACAGGAATACTGATAAGGGCAAAGCCAGCTAGTTTTAATGATGGAGTTTACGTTTCTCCATTCCAAAATGAAGCCTCAATTCATTAACCTAATCACGTGCTCATTCTCTAGCCTGAGTATTTAGGGTAAGAAGAGAAATCGAAACATATGAGACTCATCAGGATGTACTAATTCAGTGAAAGCTGTAATGAAACTAAAAGGTCACCCCTGTATCATGTTCTCCTTTCCTCAATTGGCATTCTGCTGTGGGAGAAATGCTGAATGTTTTGGCCAGAAGAAGATGAAAAAACAATCCTCTACCCAGTGCCTGCAACAGATAAAATAACAAAGGAGGTGAAGTTACTCTTTGGCATCCTCTCACCTCCCTTTATGTGCCCTTGGTTCTTCAACACCTCACTCTCCTTATATGTCTTTATGTTGTCCTTGAGGACAGAGACTGGGTTTTGTTGTTGTTTGCTGTTTGTTTTTGTATTTTTTTTGGCCTTTCTTTCTATTCCCAGCACTTTGCATAGTGCTTGGTATATAGTAAGAGCTTAATCAATGCTTGTTGACTGACTACCCTAAATCCTCCTACTATCTTATCTGTCCCTTCCAAATGACTTCTCCCCACCTGAATAACATGAATGGACAGTTCTCAGCTACAAGTTAGGAGAAAAACTGATAAATTCAATCAATTCACCCTAAGATGTGAATGGCAGCTTCCTCAAACCTCCCATTTTTAAAAAAATGAACATATTCACCTAAATTATTCTCTAGTTTGTAGAATTTAAGGCAGTGTGACAAAGTAGAATAAAGCATCTCATATCTGGGAAGCAGTGTGGGCTGAAGTTCCAAAGGCATTTGGAAGCAGCCAACTAGGTTAGAATCCCAGGTCTACTATTTACTACCTGTGTAGACCTCAGGCAAGGTAATTAACTTCTCTGGGCATCAGTCTTCTGTATTCCCAAATGTCAAGGTGGTGTGTCAGCCTATAAAATGAGGGGCTTGGACTAGGTGATTAGATGACCTCCTTTTAGCTCTCTGACCCTGTGCCATATGGGGAATGAAATGTGAGAGATATGTTTGTATAGGGCAACCTTGCCAGTGTTCCTTACATTTACCTATAGGGCATACCATCTATGAATAAAGTCAGCCTTGTCTCTTCTAGGGAAAGGACACTTTGAACCAGAGTCTTGAAGTTGGAAGGAATCTCAGAGGTCAACTGTAGCTTTGACCAACTGTTCCTGACTCTGCCTTCCTGTGGGCACACAAAGAAAGTCTAATCCCTCTTCCATTAGTCAACTCTACAAATATTTGATGAAAGATTTTGCTTCTGTTCATTCCAAGCTTCCTTTTCGGTTGGGTAAACATTCTCAGTTCATTTGACTATTTCTCACATGGCATGATTTCAATAAATGCAACAGACTGTGTATGTAGACCATGGATAGGGAACCTACATCCTCAAGGCCACATGTGGCCCTCTAGGCCCTGAAGTGCAGCCCTGAACAGTCAAAGGGCCACACTGGAGCACCTAGAGGGCCACATGTGGCCACAGGCTCCCCACCCTTGATGCAGACATTATGAAGCTGGGGACAAAAATTACTATCACTTCCAATGGGACTAAAAAAAGGCCTCATGGAATAGGGATGCTTCCAGGAACTCCTTGAATACCACTTGGAAATGAGCAAACTTAGAATTATTGAAGATAGAAAGCACTTGGAATTCCCTGAAACGACAGTAATAATTAGAAGCACTGGAAATGTTTCCATTTCCTAAAAGAAAGAATTTGTGTTAGGGTATCAGGGAGGTGCTGCTTTGGCTTTTCATTAACTAATTATGTCTTGTTGGTTATTCATGGTCGCCTTTAGCTTCCTGGGACACTTAAGTGAGTTCTTAATAACCAGGTTAGGAGGGCTGCACGATTCACAAGTTACCACTAAATAGAACTTCTGGAAAACAATGGTGATTCTGTATTCATATGCCACAATCCTTCTCTGTGTGGAAGGGAATGGGTAAGGAGAATTCACCTTCAAAGGTGGCCCTTAAGTTGAACTTTAAAGGAAACTAAGGATTCTAAGAGAAAAATAGAATTAGGAAATATTTGGGGGCAGCTAAAAGATGCAGTGGGTAGAATGTTAGACTTGGAGTCAAGAAGGCCTGAGTTCAAATCTTCCCCCGGGCACTTATTAGCTATGCGACTCTGGGAAAATCCCTTAGCCTTTTTTGGCCTCACTTTCTTCTTCTATCCCACATACCTGGTTGTTATGAGGATCAAATGAGAGAAACTATGTTAAGGATAAGCCTTAAAACACTATATAAACGCTAGCTATTTTTATTTATCATTCCAAGCATGGCTGAACATCCTGTCAGATGGAATTGAGATGGGAGACATTATGCTGGCTTTGTCTGGAATGCAGCATGCCTGGAGAAGAAAGTATGAAGTCAACTTGTACTTAGCGATGGAAGTCAGATTGCAGAGGGCTTTAAACTGACTAAAGAGAATCCTTGAAGACTGTTTATCAAGAAGGTGATGTGGTCAGACCCATCTGTTCTTTAGGAAGATGATTTTGGCAGCTTTGTGGACGATCGGTAGGAGAGAGGAGAAACTAGGGCTAGGAAAACCAATTAGGAGACTGTTGAAATAATGTAGTTGAGAAACGATGAGTTGGTTGTATGAGTAGGGAGAATGGGATTGTGGCAGTAAAATTGATAAGATTTAATAACTGATTGGTTGGACATTGGAGGCAAAGGAGGAAAAGAGTTAAAAATGACTCTGAATTTGTGAACCTGGATGACTAAAAAGATAATGATGCCTTAAAAAGAAATGGGAAGTCTGAGCTCCCCCTCCAACTTGTGTTGTTCATCCTTCATTCTTTTTTTTTTTTTTGGTTAGGCAATGGGGTTAAGTGACTTGCCCAGGGTCACACAACTATTAAGTGTCATGTGTCTGAGGCCAGATTTGAACTCAGGTCCTCCTGAATCCAGGGCCGGTGCTCTATCCACTGCACCACCTAGCTGCCCCCTTATCCTTCATTCTTGAAGAGGACCAATGACATCATGAGGGTGATGTCTTGACTTGGCATGAATTGAATTTAATTGAGGCAAAGTTGTGCAAAGTCATGGACCTCACTCTCTCCCCCAGAGTCATAGAAATCCAGTAGCAAGACAAATGTCAAAATGACTAGGGATGGCCCAGGATGATTGCCCCTTTGTATACTTAGATCATAGGAAAGTTTATTTAAGGTATAGTATAGACCTCAGGCCTTTGGTTTTCAGCTTTGGGCTGTAGCCCAAATTAGTTTTACAAAAAAGCCCTGGGCTTCTGACAAACATAGGATAAAGGTGTGAAGGTTTTTCTGTAGGGGAGGGATGCCCTCGGGAAGAATCTGACTTCCCTTATCAAGAAAGAAAGTTTGGAAGAAGAGCCAACTTTAGGACGGAAAGATAATGAGTTTTCTTTTGGAAATGTTGAGTTTGATGTGTCTATGAGACATCTAGATAAAGAAGCTTGTCCAAGTGGGCAGTTAGAGCTTTAACAAGCCAGAGATTGTAGATAAAAGAGAGGGAATGAGAAAAGGGGGAAATTCCCGGGGAAGACTGGAGGTGATGCGATCCATGGCACTCATACAGCATTCTTTAGCCACATGGCTAAAAGGAAGTTCCCTTAGCAAAGAGAAAGGCCAGCTATTCATACTTGAGGAAAGGAGAAGAGGATGGAAGATATTGTCAAGGGGATTTTAGCTACAAAGTAAAGAAAAGGGATGTTATATCAAAAGGCCTTGATTTTCTCACTAAAATAGGGGGTGAGACCCTTTGCTGAGAAGGAATAGTGAATGGGTAATGCTGGGGGCTTGAGAAGAGAGAAAGTTTAGAATCACTATCCTTCCCTCCAAAAACAAATCGAACCTTCTTCAAAACTCCCTATTTCTATTGAGGACATCCTTCCAGTTACAAAAATTTCCATCCTTATATTCATCTTCAATTTTTCACCATCACCCCACATAGCCAAGAAGCTACAGATTCTTCCTCTACGATATCTCTCAAATCTGTTCCCTTTCCTCTGCTCACATATCTATCATCCTAGCTCAGACCTTCTTCATTTCTCGTCAGAACTATTTCAATAGTCTCTTAATTGATCTCTTTGACTTGTTTCTTCCTTTTCCAACTCATCCTCCCCATAGCTGCCAAAATGATATTCCTAAAGCCTAGATCTGATCATAATAGCTCCCTTGCTCAAAAAAATCCATTGTCTCCCTATTATCTCTAAGATCACATACTAACTCCTCTGTTTATCATTTAAAGCCTTCTACAACCTAGATCCAACTTACTTCTCCAGCATAATCATACATCATTATAATAATTATTATCTATTATTACCCTTCATACACTCTATAGTCCAGTGAAACTGTCCTTCCCTGCTGCTTCCCCGACATAACACTCCATATTCCATTTCTATGCTTTTGCATCTGCCATTCCCCATACCAGAAATGTACTCCCTCCTCATCTCTTACTTTTAGAATCCTCTGCTTCCTTCAAATGTCAGCTCAAACAGCACCTGGTCTAGGAAGTCTTTCCTGGTCCCCCAGCTACTAGTTCCTCCCCCACCAAAATTAATCACATAGATTTTGTTGTTGGTCAGTCTTTTCAGTCAGGTCTGACTCTTCATGATCCCATCTGGGGTTTTGTTGGTAAAGATACTGAAGTGATTTTCCATTTCCTTCTCCAGCTCGTTTTACAGATGAGGAAACTGAGGCAAACAGGGTTAAGTGACTTGCCCAGGGTCACACAGCTAGCGTCTGGGGCCAGATTTGAACTCAAGATGTCTTCCCGATTCCAGATCTGGAACTCTGCACTATGGCGCCACCTGCCTACATCAATTATACACTTATTATGTGTCTATTTTGAATATAAATATATAAATATGTGTATGCATGTGTGTGTATACATGTTGTCTTCTCCAGCAAAATGTTGTTGGCTCGTGGAAGTTGAGGATTATTTCATTTTTGTTTTTTCATTTCCAGTCTTGCATAGTGCTTGGTACCTAGTAAATGCTTAATAAATGATTGCTTGCTTGATTGTGATCGAATGTCAATCAAGGAAGAATAAAAGGATTGCTAAGCATCAAGAGTACAGCTGCTGTCTACATATTCTATATAGAAACAATGTGTCTGTTGGGTTCTAGTCCCCAAACTTTGAGGAGAGTATCACCAAAGAAATTCCAAAGTTGAGATATTTTCTTGTTGGCTTTGGTCCCAGCATGCCTTGGGTTGGCCTGGCAGATTTGATGCAAGACGCAAGAGGGACAAATGAAGATTAAAGGAAGGGGGAAAATAGCCTGCAGAACTACTCTTGTGATCTTGCCACTTGTCATTGTTTTGTGAGTCAGAAAGTGATACCAATTAATCAAACAAACATTTATTAAGTGCCTACCATTATGTATGTGCCAGGCATATGCTAAGGTGTGGGCATACAAAGACAAAATTGAAACAGTAAGGAGCATGGAATATGCATACTTTTCCTCCTGATTGAGTAGGGTGGAGGGTGTTCATGGGAGAAGGTGTACCTAGCTTTGGATAGGGTATCTGTCCAGGCAGGTTTCCATGTGGTTGAGAAGACAGAATGAATGATGAAGAGGTCTAAGATGAAAGGAAGTTTGTGAAACAACCCTGTGAGGAAGGCAGGGCTGGTCTGATTACCCCCATTTTACTGATGAAGAAACTGAGGTTTAAAGAGATTAAGTGATTTATTTAAAGTCACCCAATCACAAAGTACCTGATGGTGCAGTGGATAGAACACTGGGCTTAGGGTTAGGAAGACCTGAGTTCAAGTCCAGTCCTGAACATTTACTAGCTGTGTAACCCTGGACAAGTCACTTAACCTCTGTTGCACCAGTTTTCTCATCTGCAAAATGGGAGTAATAATAACACCTACCTAGCAGGGTTATTGTGAGGATCAAATGAGTTAATAATTGTGAAGTGCTTAGCACAGTGCCAGGCACATAGTGAGCACTATACAAATGTTAGCTGTTGTTGTTTTTGCTTTTTTGGTGAAGCAATCGGGGTCAAGTGACTTGACCAGGGTCACACAGCTAGTAAGTGTGAAGTGTCTGAGGCTGGATTTGAATTCAGGTTCTCCTGACTCCAAGGCCAGAGCTTTACCCTCTGTGCCACCAAGCTGCCTATTATTATTAAGTGGAACTGGAACTCAGGTGCTCTTACTTTTAGCTTTGTGTTCTTTTAACCATATGAGGTTGCCTCTCACATCACCAATAAATTAGATAGTGACCATTAATATCCTGAGGTTCCTTTAAATATCAAGCTTAACAAGCACATTTAAGTTGTGGATGAACTTGTTTGTAGTTTAGAGGTGGTCTAAAAGCTCTGATATTCTTAGCACCCTCTACCACCTTTCTCATCATTCTGAGGCCATCCCTGCAGAAGCACAAGGCGCTACATTTTTTTCTGGATCATGGCTTGCCCTGGCCAAAGAATTTATCACTAAGTGACCAGCTTGCAGGTGATGGGTGTCCCTATCTAAAAAAAGAGGCACAGTCTGTTATTGGGACCATTCTCAAAGCTTTTCTAGCATGGGAACATTTGCCAGAGCTTCCATTCCACTGGCATAGCCCTGGAGAAGCCAGTCACCTTCACACCACAATGAGGCACCAGAGCAGCTATGAATCATGGAATACCATATTCTCTGTAGAATTCAGGTTTCAGGTCACCAAAAAGCCTATGGAGAGACTCTTGGTAAGTGCAAGCATGCTGCAGCACATTATCAATGAATAATCATACAGGATAAATGGCTCAAAAGGGGTTAGCAAATAAATTTTTGACCAAAATAAAAGATGGGCTGTTTATGTAGCAAGAATGCCAGGTAACAGATGGACTGCCCTCATGGTCCAATGGTACCCATATAATGTCAAGAGACCTGGAAGAAGGACCTTGACTTTTTGGGTGGAGCCCCTGGGAGATTTCTAGGAAGCCATAGACAAGAGCCACACAGGATGAGAAGGTGGGAATTCACTGCAATCCATACAATCCTTGGGAATATTCTTCCTGATGAGCTCATACATCCATCCTAGGAATAAACTGAATTCTCAGTCGCCAGGAGGCTGGCACCTTCATGCTGAATCCTATGGGCCATAGTTACTTGTAAAGACCATGTACTAACAGGACATCTTAACTTTTTTTTTTTCATAGGCCCCTTAGGTAGTATGGGGAAGCCAATGGATCTCTTCTCAGAACCATGTTTTTAAATGCATAAAACAAAATATATTATTTTATTTAGGATATATATAATATATAATTTGTATAATGTATTTTCATTTAGTTTTTGGGGGGATTACAAAGGAAATAAATCATAATTAAATATAATTAAGAACATATAAGACAAAAGTTTCAGGACCCTAGATTAAAAACCTCTGTACTAAAAAGCATACAGGGTTATAATCTGTGTTGGGAGAGGGAATACTCGCACTGGTGAAATCACAGGTTGTTGGAATATTGAAGGAAAAGAATGGATTTGATTATCATGAACCTGAGATTCTGAGTCAAATCACATAGGCTTGCAGATGTAGTGCAAAGTGAGGTCCACCTGTACCGTGCAGACTTCTGCATTGAAATGTATACCAGCAACTGGGAAGAAATAAATCCTTCATCTTCAGGACAGCTGCAATGTACTAAACTGCCTTTGCTTAAAGCTGATTATTTGTAATCTAGAACTGTGAGCAATAATTCTAAGACAGAAAATGGTTTCTGTAAATGTTAAATGCCTCCCAATTCAGTAAAATCTCCGCTAAATCTCTTATATTTCATTTGTCCTGCTCTGGGAATCTTCCCTATTGATTAACTGTCAGTCAAGAAAAACAAATCAGAGGCAGGACTGGTTTTCACACATACCACTTCACTTCACTGTAATTAAAGTGGAGCACCACAGGCATGAACCAAGTCCCCACTTCCTGCTAATCCACCTCCTTCTTTTACTGCATATAATCAAGCTTTCTTCCTGTCTCATGCCAAACCTTAAGAGCTAAACAAGGGAACTGGTGATGGACTGAGAACCTTCAAAGGGAATATATGCAACAGAGACGCCCTTGGCCTCCACTGTCTGAAGGCCAGGCATGCTGCACCTCATTATCCCTACCCAGGGATCTCCAGTACCCTTAAAGTGGTTCTGTGATGTGTGTCTAGGCTTTCTGAAAATGGTTTCAGCTTCCATTGAGGGTACTCTTCTCACATGTGGGAGAGGCCCCCTGCATCGCAATGTCATTTATCCACTTACAGATTTTACAAAAGAGTATTTACTTCAAAAAGTACAATTATAAATATACAAATTTACTGTCCAAAATGTGGGGTTCAATCCTCTTTCCTGCTTTCCCCATCTTGGTCTCTAGGGAGGATAGGAGATCAAGTCCACAGCTTTTTCCAGCCTGCTCCAGCTATGCAGCTAATCAAAGGAGGCTACCCTTAGCCACGTGGCAGGGGATGCAGAGTACCTTCATGTTGGGCAATCTGAGCATGTGCCAAACGTTCCTCAGGGGTGTCTCTATCTTTGGTGATCATGGCATGCCCTGGACAAACTTCATTGCACATTAAGGTAATGTTGGTGGCCAGGGTGGCCAGCTTGGGTAGAGACTTTTGAAGAACAGGCTGACTTGGATAGTAGTCCAGGGCAAAGAAAGGGCATGAACCAAATCCTGTGTCCTTGGGTCTTAAGTGGCACAGACATTATGGAAGGGGTCTTTATTTTCTTCTCATGTCTTTTCTTCCTATATAGGTTAGAAACTGAGAGAAATGATTATTTCTCTCTTATACCAATAATCAATTACTGAATTAGGGTGAATTATGTCTCTTGAACTTTTTATATGTCATTATAAGAAATAGGGGAGCATTCTTTCATTCATGTCTCCACTTCCAGTTCATCAGGTCCCTCAGAGCTTGAGAGTTCAAATGATCAATTCCTTTAACAAAAATATACACAAATATCCCCAGGAAATAAAATCTGTCATCAAGGAAGTTAAAAGAAGTCAGCAAGGAGATTCCTTGGGGTTTTAGGAACTCCCTGCCAAAGTCCTAAAAACATTTTTTGTTTTCTTCTTTTCTGAAGGGTCCATAGGTGGGTCCTAGGTCCCACCTAGTGGCAAAAATAAATCAAACTGCCCTAGATCTCATGCCTCCCAGCTTCCACCCAGTGTCCTGACCCACAACAGGCATGGAATGTTGTCAGTAAGTCCAAAGACAAGACTGGATGCATCTATAAACCAACAAATATTTTTAAGTGCCTACTATGTGCTAGATATTATCCTAAGGATATAAACACAAAGAATGGAATAGTCTCTACATTCAAGGAGCTTACATCCTGTAATGGAAAGGAAGCTGGAAGGCTAGAAGACAAATTGGATCAAAAGCAGAGGAGTAGGGTTATTAGCCTAGGGGAATATAAAAAGGACGGAGAGAATAGGTGAATACAATGCTGGGTCTGGGACAAAAGCACTCCAAGTATCAGGCCAGAACTTCCAGGAGTAGGGGGCTAGAATTGACTTCCTTAGAAGCTTCCAACTTGTCCACCACTGCTGGCATGAGAACAAATGAAACCAAAGAACACATTCAAAAATCTTGAGTAAACCAAGAGATGAGTTATTAAAACAATAGCCAAGGGTTGGCTGCCTTGAAATACTTGTATCAAATGAGATAACATTTGTAATATTTGTAAACTTCCAAAGTGCCTGGCCAATAGGAGATATTTAATAAATGTTTCCTTCCTTCCAAATACCTCTCCACCTTAATCTTTTTCATTCCTCAAGATAAAAGCAGAAAGGGATCCTCCCTGGGTGAAAAAGCTGGTTTAAAATGATAACATCGACTCTCTGATTTTTTTTTTTATTACATCTTAGGTTTGGAAGCGAGGGTGTGCTAGAGCTGCTTCTAGCCAGTTCTAGAAAGTCAATTGCTACATTTTCAAAGTATTTACCATTCCAAAATCAGCAGTTGTTACAAACCAGGGCTTGATTTATCATTTTATTGATTGTATAGACTTTGAAGAGTGTCAATAATACATTAAACTTAAAAGTTTGTGTACCTACATTTTCCCCTCTGAGATCCTGGTTAAACATTTGCCAGCACACCTGGTATTATTCTATCTACAAGCATTGCTTCGGTGCAATAGGAATGGAGTAGAAAGTTCAGGGAATTAAGACACCACCAGACTGGAGGCTCATAACAAAAATAATTGGCATTTAAATCATTCTTTAAGTTCTATAAAACGTTTTACATCCATGATCTCATTTGAACCTCATAGCATCCCTGAGTAGAATGACCTCAGAGATCAATACGCTATATGGAAATCTCCCCTATCACCTCCCTTGTGGATAGTCATTTACCTACACCTTGAACACTGCCAGTGATGGCTAAGAAATGAGTCCATTCCATTTTTTGGACATCTCTTTTCAAAAATTTTTCCTTTATATTGAATTTGTATTTGATTCTTGAGGCAATTGGGAGCCATTAGAGTTGAATGAATAGGGGAATGACATGGTCAGATTTTCTCAAGGAAAATCATTTTGGAGCAATATGGAATATGGATGGCAGTGGGGAGAGACTTAAGCAGTTAGGCCAATTATGGATGCAAAAACTTTTTTAAAAAAATAATTTCAAACTATCAATGACCATAAGAAAGCTGCTCCAAAATAATTAATCAATCAATAAGAGCTTACTATGTACCAGCCTCTGAGATAGGCACCAGGGATACAAATATATCCGGTATATGAGAAATTCCCACTTTCAAGGACCTCATATGATAATGTGGGACAGAAGAAGGGCATATTTAGATATATGTAGAAAATATAAAGAAAAAATACAAATACATACAAAATTAAATATTAAATGGTTAGGAAGAGCACTAGAAGTTGGGGTGGGGGAGAGCAGAAAAGGCTTCTTGTAGATGATACTTGAGATGCATCTTGAAGGAATAATGGGAGTCCCCAAAAACAGAGGTGAGGAGTAAGATACATATCAGATATGGTCAGTCAGCCTGTCAGTAAATATTGATTAAGAACCTAATATGTGCCAGGAACTGTGCTAAATGCTGGGGATATAAAAGGAGGCAAAAGATCGTTCCTGTTCCCAAGAGTTTATAATCTAATGAAGAAGACAAGCTGAAAACAAATATATACAAAGCAAACTATATGCAGGATAAATTGGGAATAATCTATAAATGGAAGGTACTAGAATTCAGGGGGATCAGGAAAGTCTTCCTGTGAAAGGTGGGTAATGATCTGTGTTTGTGAGAAACAGAAAGCCAGTTAATCTGGATTTCATCAGAGAAGAATAAGTAATATACAATGAGACTGGAAAGAATTTTAACCTATGCTGTAAAGGACTTTAAAAGCTAAACAGAGGAGTTTACATTTGATCCCAGAGGAACTAGGGAGCCAATGGAATTGACTGAGTAGGAGGTTGCTATGGTTAGATCTGTACTTAAGGAAAATCATTTTGAAGCAGTATGGAATATGAATGATAGTGGGGAGAAACTTGAGGCAGGGAAGCCAATTATGAGACTACTGCAATAACCTAGATGAGAGGTGATGAGGGACTGAATGAAAATGGCAGCTGTGTGAGTAGAAAGAAAGGATCACATGTGAGAGATACTGTAGAGATAGAAATGACAAGATTTTGCTTCTGATTAAATATAAGATAAATGAAAATCAAAACAATTCTGAGGTTTCACCTCTTACCCAGCCAATTGACAAAGATGACAAAAGGTAGGAATAATCAATGTGCAAAGGGCTGTGGAAATACAGGCACTTTAATGCATTGTTGGTAAAGTTGTGAATTGGTGTAACCATTTGGAAAAATAATTTGGAATTATGCAAAGAAAAGGAATAAAATGTCCATACAAATGACCCAAAGATTCCAATGGTAGGCTAATGTCCGCAAGGACATGAATGACAAAAAGAAAGGTTCCAATGAACACTGAAATATTTATAGTACCACTTTTTGTTGTAGCAATCTTGGAAATCCATTGATTGGGGAAGACTAAATGAATTGTGATGTATGAATGTAATGAAATATTACTGTGCCATAAGAAATAATAAGCATGATTAATACAGAAAAGCATGGAAAGACTTATTTGAACTGATGCAAAATAAAGTAAATAGAAGCCAGAAATTATATCATATTATATACAATGACTACAATAATGTAAATGGAAAAAATAATAAATGAAACTGAAGAAGATAAAGGATGAAACAGATAATTTTGATTACATGAAAGTGAAAAGCTTCTGCACAAACAAAGCTAATGCATCTAGGGGGAAAAAAGGGGAAGTGGCTGGATGGGGAAAAGTCTTTGTATCAAATTTTTCTCGTGAGGGTTTAGTACACACACACACACATACACACACACACACACATATGTGTGTGTGTGTGTGTATGTGTGTGTGTGTGCGTATGCATATATAAAACACGCCAAAAAAATTCCCCAATAAAATAATGGTCAAAGGATTTGATCAAATAGTTCTCAAAAGAAAAATTGCAAACTATTAACAATCACATAAGAGAATGCTCCTAATCAATAATAATAAGATAGATGTAAATCAAAGCTATCCTGAAATTTTACCTCACACCCTGAAAATTGACAAAGATGATAAAAGATGGGAATAGTTAATGTTGGAGAGATTGTAGGAAGCTAGGCACACTAGTGCATTATTTGTGGTATAGCTATTTTGGAAAGCAATTTGGAATGCACAAATAAAGTGACTAAAACTGTCTATGCCTTTTCACCCAGAGATTCCACTACTGGGCTTATACCAAGGAGGCCATTGGTAAGAAGAAAGTCCCCATATACACCAAAGTGTTTATAGCAGCACTTTTTGCGATAGCAAAGAATTGTAAACCAAGTGGATGCCCCTTGACTGGGAAAAAGGTGGAGAACTTGTAGTTTTCTAGGTCCTTGTGTAGGGCCTTTTGACTGAGCCCAAGTTTTACAGAACATATCTTTTTATTAAGGGGATTTGTTCTGTGAAGTTTGGATTCACTCAAAGGGCCACACTTGAGGTCCTAGAGGGCCACATGTGACCTCAAGGCCACAGGTTCCCTACCTCTAGTGAACAACTTGTGGTATGTGAATATAATGGAAAATTCCTGAGCTGTAAGAAATGATGAATATGATGAATACAGAGAAATATGGAAAGATTTATATGAACTAATGCAGAGTGAAGTAAGCAGAACCAAGAAAATAACATATACAATGACTATGACAATGAATGGCAATGAAGAACGAGCACAAAACAGTCAAAAATGAATATGGCAAAATTACAAATAACAAGCATGGCTTCAAAGAGGAGATATGAAAATATCTACTCTAAAAAAAAAAAAAGAAAATATCTACTCTACTCCACTCCACTTCTTTTCAGAGGTAATATGGTTTATTGCACTTATTTTGAGACTTTTTCAATATATTGACCAGTTTTGCTAATTTTTTTTGTTTTTTCTTTAAAATATCATTTGTTATATAGAATGTTTCTCTAAAGGAGGAAAAGGGAGAAGTAATGGAGAAAACTTTGGTGATATAAAAAAAAAGGTATCAGTAAAACAATACTAAAAACAATTTTCAAGTTAAAGAATGAAAAAGAAAAGTCCAGAAAGGGACCCAAACAAACATGGCAATTTTGTTACTTTTATGTTGAATTTAATATGCACTTAAAATAACTGTACTTAAGAGAAATTCACAGTTTCATATACAATACTCTTATTTGTTATTTTTTGTATTCTGACATGTTTATGTGTGTTGGTTATTTTGTTTACAATAAAAAAAAATTTAAATCCCCCAAAATGAGGTAACTATGTCCCTAAACAATAATAATAACTCTCATTAGAAAGAAAGAAAGAAGGAAAGAGAGAAAGAAAGAGAAAGAAAGAAAGAAAGAAAGAAAGAAAGAAAGAAAGAAAGAAAGAAAGAAAGAAAGAAAGAAAGAAAGAAAGGAAGGAAGAAGAAAGTAGGGAAAGATAAAGAAAGAAATGAAGGAAGGAAAGAAGGAATGGAAGGGAAAGGTGTGGAATTATGACTGGATTAGCCCCCAGAAAGAGATGCAGGAATGGACCTCTCCCCACCCCCACTCCCCACCCCATCCCCACTTTGCAGAAGTACATCACTATGGGTATGGAACACAGACATTTCTAGTGTGTAGGTTACTTTTGTTGAGTTGTGTTTTTTCTTTTCTTTTCTTTTTATTAAGGGATGGATTTCTGGAAGTAAGAGAGGAATATATTGGCAAACAGAGGCAATCTAAAAACAAATACAGCAATATAATTTTTTTTAATTTGATATTTATTGATCATAAGTCTAATCTTTCTACATGATAGCCTCCAACTGTTCAAAGACTACTGTTCCACCTTTCTCCTCTGAATTTTTTTCTTCAGGTTAAACACCTCCTAAACCACTCTTAAGCTGGGTATTGATTCACCACCCCAAGACTCTTCTTTAAAGGGAGCTGTTCCTCTTTAGATGATGAAGTCTCTATTCTTCAAATAAAAACCATGCACTGAAAGTTAAAGCCCCCAATTCACTCCAGAGATAGGTTTTCCCCCCCTTGGGGTGACGAGGGGACCTAGGGCAGAAGGGAAAGCAATTTCAAAACCACAGATCAAGGAGAATGCAATCACAAAATTCAGGTTCATTCCTTAGCTCTTATTCTCTCACTGCACACTCTCAGAGTGCTGGGATGAATGAGAATTCAGTCTATTCCCCTGCCCCACCTGAGCAAAGTACATTGTAGTATTTAAAGCTGACTTTCACAATGTCTTCCCTGCTGATCTCCAACCCTCATCAGAATTCACCCTATGTCATTGGTCTGGGGTACGGACAGAGGAAGACGAACATTTCTTAATAATGTGGCAGAGGATAAAAAATAAGAGCTTATAACAATCCTTCCATACCATAGGGATTAGTCTTCTTAGCTGTAGCTTTCTCTGTCCTAGCTTTGTCAACTTTGTGAGTCCCCAGCTTTTCTCTCTTGTTTCTTCCACACAAAGGCAGGTCTTTTAAAGGGTAACCAACCAAATTCCTTATCAGTCAAATGAGGGGGTTGACTCTAGATGATCTCCTAGATCCTTTCTAACTAACAATCTATCAGTCACTGGTAGTAGTTTTCATCTGGTTGGCATCTGATGATCTCTTCTGGATGTTCTATTTTTATAGATGTTTATTCTCAAATTCCTTCCCTTATCAGCCTGTGGCAGACTGCCCGAAGAGTCAAGGCAAGAAGCAGGAACAAATTGAAAGGGACATTTCATTTCTTAGAAAAAGAAAAAAATGAATTCCACTCTCCTTGGAGAAACTCCAGTACATACTGGAGCAGAGAGGTGAACATTTTGGCCTGTGTCTTTTTCTTCTTCCCTTCAAGACCTGGAGGTACATAACCTATCAATGAACATGTGCACAGCAGACCACAAGCCAGTGGTCCTTTCCCACATCTTGAAAAGTCCAGCTCAGGGGGAAAGGGCAGATATCTGGGTCTGGAAAGGAAAATTCTCCCTCAAGGGCTTTGCTGTTTTTTCAATACAGCAGGTCTGTTTCCCTCTTCTTTTTTTATTTTTTAAATTTATTTATTTTTAAATTTTTTTTTCTCTCTTCTTCTTCAGGACATGCATTTGAGTATAACATGCTGGAATGTCTACAGCTCAAGAGTTCTTAAGCTGGGGTCCATAGATAGATTTTAGGGGGCTTGTGAAATTGGATGGGAAAAAAAAATCACATCTTTGTTTTCATTTACCTCTACCAAAATTTAGTATTTCCTTGAGTTATTTGAAGACAATTTTCTAAGAAGTCCACAGGCTTCACCGGAATGCCAAAGGGTGACATGACACACACATACAAAAATGATAAAAGCCTGTGCTAGAATCTATTTGTCAGGAGCAGAAGTTTAAGAGGATCTGATCTTCTCCCCAAATTACCAAGTTTAGAAAAATGGCAGATGAATGAAAGGGAGAGCTATGACTCTGAGTATTTAATTGATTAAGTTGAGCACTGAATTGAGGGCAGAATTTTAATAGGCATAGATGGGGCATTCCAGGTAAAAGGGAAAATATAAATATAGGCAAGGAATGTAAACATAAGATGTTTTCAGGAAAAGATTAGTAATATGGAAGTTGGCATACTGGAAAGAACTGGGAGATGAAGCTGGAAAGGTAGTTTGGGGCCAAAGCATGAAAGGGCATGAATATTTGCTAGGAAGTTTGCGCTTTATTCTGTAGATGAGGGAAGTCATTGAAGGTTCTTGAAAAAAGGAGTGAGATGATGAGAACTATGCTCTAGAAACATTAATCCGAGATGGATGGGTAGGAAGGTATGGAAGAGGAAGAAGCTAGAAGCAGGGAGATCAGGCACTCCGGTAGGCTTTGGGCAGCCCCTGCTCTTATCCTTCCACAGTTCAGTCTAAGTTGTATACATAGAATTGGAATAAGGATATGACTAAGGATAGTGTAAGTTTAACCAACTGGAAAACAAGATATTTAACGGTGGAAGCAGGAAGGAACAAGATTATAAAACAGAAGAGGGAGAAATTTCAGAGTCACAAAGTCTCAGGCCTCACTGGCCATGTTTTTTGACAATTTCCCCAGTGACTTCCAGATAGGGCATATGGAATTTGGGGGAATAAAAATATTCTGAGGGAAGGAAGACATCCTTGCCCTTCTGACCTGGAGAGACCTTCACTATTCAAATAGGTTGCTTCTTGCAGGGCCAAAGATAAACATCTCTGAAGGACTAAGAGAGGCACAGGAAGCTGCATGTGACCATCATTACATCTGAATTTCATAATATATCCTAGATTTGCTAATATTCCTATAGCCTTTCATGCTTTTAGTAAAAGCATAATTAGCATTTCGAGTCAAGAAGACTCTTCTTCCCGAGTTCAATTCTGGCCTCAGACACTAGGTGTGTAACTCCGGGCAAGTCACTTGACCCTGTTTTCTTCACTGTTCCCATCTGTAAAATGAGCTGGAGAAGGAAATGGCAAACCACTCCAGTATCTTTGTAAAGAAAACCCCAAATGGGATCACAAAGAGTCAGACATGACTGAAAAAAACAACTGAACAACAACAAAAATAATTAGCACCATTATAGTGTTAGTGTTTATTTAGTTGAAACCTGAACTGGAGACCCAACAGAGTAAATTTGTTACAAGTGATAAGTACCTGAACTAGGAAGATGATAGTGAGAATAGAAAAGAGGAGAAAGATGGTGAAGATATCAAAGAAATGGAAATGGCAGGATTTGTCACCTGAATAGGTATTTAGTAGGCAGAGGGAAGAGTAGGAGACGACGACGCTAAGGTTTCTAACTTGGTGAGTGGGAAGATAACAAAGGCATTAACAGAGATAGGAAAATTGGAAAGAAAAGAAGGTTTGGAGTAGAGTGGAAGTAACATTTGTCTTTAGATCTCCACCCTCCTCATTATGCTCCCTTCCCCTGCTGTGATGGCAAACTGTTTTTACAGAGTTAAAATGAAATATAGCAGTATGTACTATGTACTCAGTATTAAATTTCCCTCAGGCAGGTCTGAGTTGGTAAGGGGAAAGGAGAAAAGAAAATCTTGGGGAATAATAACAAGGCAGAAAAGTGTGGAGTCCTAAAACAGTTGCAATTCTGGGGCCAGGGTACAAATAACAATAGCAACAATGTAGCTGGTATTTATACAGCACTTTAACATTTGCAAAGGGAGTTACAAATACTATATCATTTGATACAACAACCTTAGGAGGTAGGAGTGATTATTATTTTCATTTTACAGATGGGGGAAATAGATGCAGACAGAGGTTAAGTGACTTACCCGATGTCACAGGGTATCTGAGGCTGAAGTTGAACTCATATTTTCCTGTCTCCAGATCCAATGCTGTGTGTACTGTACCACTTAGCCCTCACCCCCATATACCAGGTTTTCTCCTCTGCCCCAAGAGAGAAAGGCAGGACACTTGAATTTTGCTTCTTTCAGATAAATTGAATTCTGCCTGGAGAGCTTGGGGTGGTGTATAGCCTTACCAGGCCCAGAGCAGAGTTCTTACCAGTTCTTCTTCTCTATTATCTAGACATCAGGGTAGAACCCTTGAGAGTAGCAGGCTCCCCCAGTATTGAGAAAAACAGAACTTTTGGGAAAACTATGACTGTGAATCGAGACTCCTGACCTAAAGAAACCACAAAGTTTGACTTAATAAAATTATTCCACCCAGCAAGGGTTTAAGTATAGTAAGGGTATATTACAGTAATCTGTAGGTCCCATACGAACAATCAGAAACATGGACAAGGTAGCTATCAATTCAACACTTCCACCCCCCCCATCCTCACATACACACACACTTTCAGACTTGGGTATGTCTCATTCAGTTAACTGCTGTCTAACTTAGCCAAGCCCCTTGTTGTTATCTTCCCACCAAGGTCATGGCCATGATTTTTTAAAAATTAATTAGATTGATAAACATGTAATAAAATGCAAATGAACTTATATGGTATCACAGAAGCTGAAAATTGCTGGATTCTTCCTCTCCTTCCCCCACTGAAGGTGTGTATGGGTGTGGGTGTGGAGTGGGAGGGAGTGAACTTTCACTGCTGCTTTGTTGAAGAAAATCAAAGTTCACTGTGCTTAATGCAAACCTCAAAATGTTGACAAAGCATGGTATGGTGTTTCAGTCACTCACAAGAGTCAGAACCAGCTAGAAGCTAAAATTCCCCTTCAAGCTCAAAGAAAGGGAGAAATCTTAAATGCCAGCCCTCTGGCTCTCCACACTGCTCATTAACTCAATCAGACAGGAACTTGCTTTCCCTGATGCAGCTACCCTTGCTCAGACTAGTTCACATCATCTCAAATCGGCAGGTACTCCTCCCCATTCTGTGCCTCTGGGGGAAAACATTGTGCCTATGGCAGCAAGCATCTCCTTCTCTGTCTCTCTTTCTCAGTCTTTCTGAACTAAGTTCACACTGCCCAGTAAAATGCATGAATTCCCCTCTTTAAATGAGATATTGGTAAAAAAAAAATAAAAGTATTTAGCACACTGCTGGCACATAGCAGGCCATTCCTTTCACCAATCTTTTTTTTCCTCTCCTCTGTGGATCACAAGAGAGATTCTTTTAGGACTCATGCACACTTTGATCAAAAGAGAGATGCAGTATTTGGGGAGAAAAGTCCAGAGATTGCCCCATAGAATCATTGCAGAGAGAATTGGAAAGAATCCTTCTACCTGCCCTGAAGTTCCATTTGATTTGGACTTATTCTATGTTCTACAGGCTCCAGGATGGAGGGGAGGGTGGATGAAGTACAGGAACAAGACAAGCATCCTATCAATGAGAAAATGGAAGAGTAGGAGAAAAGAGGTTTAGGTAATACTCTCCCTACCTTCAACAAAAATCTAAGTAGCTTTAACCCTCGCTTACTCTCATGGGTGTAGTGTTAGGGGGTTATTCCAGAAAGGCTAGGAATCATCTTTCTTCATTTTTATTTAGTTAGTTATTTAGTTATTTGTTCATTTAAAATTTATTTTATTTGGGAATTATCATTTTAAGATGGGCAGCATAGCTTTTCTAACCAAAACTTTCACTGAAAAGAAAGGTCTTTCTTTTATCAACAATGCTAAGGCACAATGCCTGACACCTATTAGGTACTTAACAAATTTTTTTGACTGACTGACTGATTTCTTAGCTCTTATACTTCTTGTCAGTGTGGTATGGATAAAGAGCTGAGCTGGCCTTGGAGTCGAGAAAACCTGAGCTTAAATCCCTTCTCTGAGATGTACTGGCTGTGTTGTCCTAGGGAAGTCATCTAACTTCTCAATGACTCTCAAGCAAGACTTAAAAGACTATAAGTTACAAAGTAGGTGATCTACCCTATACAGCATCACAAAGAGTCAGATACAAGTAAATAACTGAATAACAACAACAATGATCTGCCCTAGTAGAGTAAATTTCATCACCAGGATTATGAAATCCCAGGGCTGGTTTAAAAAAAAAGTGGTAGAGCCTAACAGTAGTAGAATCATGTTTTCCTTGTAGGGTTCATTCTACTGATCACATATGGGCAAAGACATTTTCCTATTATTTTATGCATCCTTACTACTCACTCATTAGGTAGGAGAGGCAGTTACTGTCTCTACTATGCAAGGATAGTGAAACTTTAACATAGATAAGTGAAATGTGGGTTTGCTTGGGTCTTGGCATAAGTCAATGATGGGCTCCCCAAATCCTAACTCCCAGGTCAGTATTCCTACCGGTCTCATTAACATAGGCTTGTGTTATCTGTTCTGATGCAGCATGAAAGGTATATTCATTACAGTAGAAGGAAAAGGGTCATTTATTTATGGTAAAAAGAAATATAACTCATCTTAAAATAAATGACACCATGGCCAGTAATCAGACATTCCCAGCTATGTTCTCTTATTTTCCTATGTACCAGAAATCAAGGTATAGTTAGTGAAGGGCGCCTACCACTGTATGGGTTTTTATTCAAATAATTCCATGATGGATTGAGGCCCAGGGATATGACTATAACAGGATATGACCAGAAGAGAGACTTTCAGGAGGCCTGCTCTCTTTTTCAGCAGCTTATTTCATTTTTTCCATCTTTTTCTACCAAGTCAGCTTAGTTTTTATTCCTGTTTCTCCAAAACAGAGGTTCTTAACATTGTGTGTGTGTGTGTTGCAAACTCCTTTACCAGTCTAGTGAAGCCTAGAGACCCCTTCTCAGAGTAGTTATTTTAAATCCATGAAAGAAAATACATCATGTTAAACCAATTATATTGAAATAGTTATCAAAATATATTTTTTAAAACAAGCTCATGGACTCATGAAATCTATTCAAGGACATCTTGGGGGATCCGTGGACACTGAGTTAAGAATCTTGGCTCTAAAATGAAGAGATTAAATTAAGTGTAAGGTTCTAATCTCCCAGAAGGACTCTTAAGAGCCTGTGATTTGGAATCAGAAGGTTTAGATTCAAATCCCACATCTACTACTTATTACCCATGGGATCTTGGGTGAGTTACTTTCTTTCTGGTTTTCATTTTCCTCATCTATAGAATGAAGCAGTTGGACTAGATAATCTCAAAGTTTCCTTTCAGTTCTAAATCCTATGATTCCCTATCATTCCATTCTAACTATGATCCTTTTTACCTAGGACATCTATTAGATCTGAACAAAATTGGTTCAGATCTTACTGCTTCTAAAGATTCAAGGAAGCTACCTCAACCGGAGTCTCCCCACCCCCACCCCTTACTCTAACATGAGAGTAACGCAATGGAAACAGCATTGAATTTGAGAACAGGAGACCTGGGTTTGAATCTTGCCTCAGCTATTTACTACATATATGACCTTGGGACATTTCATTTCTCTGGGCTTCAGTTTCCTCATTTTACAAAAGATGAAGTTGAGCTAGATGACCTCCCATCTTTAAATCTTTGGTCTTATGATCTTCATGGAGACTTCAATAGTGCTCCCCATATTTATTAAGTATTGCAAAGAGATACCAAATAATCTCAGGACTTGAATCAGAACATGCCACCAAGCAAAGCTGATATTTTCATATCTGTATCTGCTGTTTAAAATCATTTTGTTATTTTTATGCCAAGAACAAAAAGCAACAATGAAAATTATTGTATTTCTTTAAATATTTTGTTCAAAGATCAGATGCTTTAAAATAAAAAATTAAACCCTCAGCCTGAGCATTTCTTATGCTTCTTCTCTCTACCTCTCACTCTTCATTCCATCTTCAGGTTTAAACAATAATTTCTTCGTTGTTGTTGTTTTCCCCAGAGTTCTCCTTGGCCACCAGCAGACCCCATCCTCAAAAACCTTACATATTCTACTAGTAGAATATAAACATGTAAGTAAATAAGTAAATAAATCAGAAAACCAAATAAGGATTGTTGTTATTTAGTCATTTCAGACTCTTTGAGACCCCATTTGGGTCTGTTTCTCCAAAACAGAGGTTCTTTTTTTTTAAATATAAATTTATTTATTTTTAGTTTTCAACATTTGCTTCTACAAGTTTTTGAGTTCCAAATTTCTCACCCCTCCCCCCCATCCCAAGATGGCATGCATTCTGAATACCCCTTCCCTTAGTCTGCCTTCTCTTCTATCTCTGCCCCCTCCCTTCTCTTATCCCTTTCCCCTTCTATTTTCCTGTAGAGCAGTATAGACTTCTGTACCCCATTTCCTGTATTTCTTATTTCCCAATTGCATATGAAAACATTTTTTTTGGAAAACATGTGTTTTTAAAACTTTGAGTTCCAAATTTTCTCCCTTCCTCCCTCCCCACCCACCCTCATTGAAAAGGCAAGCAACTCAATATAGGTTGTACACGTGCAGTTATGCAAAACACTTCCATAGTAGACGTGTGGTGAAAAACTAACTCTATTTCCCTTAATCCTATCCTGCCCTCCCATTTATTCTATTCTTTCTTTTGACCCTGTCCCTCCTCAGAAGTATTTGCTTCTGATTACCCTCTTTCCCAATCTGCCCTCCTCTCTATCATCCCCCTGCTCTCTTGTCCCCTTCTCCCCCTATTTTCCTGTAGGGTAAGACAGATTTCCATACCCAATTGAATGTGTATGTTATTCTCTCCTTAAGCCAAATCCTATGAGAATAAGATTCCTCATTCCCTCTCACCTTCCCCTGTTTCCCCTCCACTGTGAGAGACTTTTTCTGGTTTTTTTTGTGAGATAATTTACCCCATTCTACCTCTCCCTTTCTTCTCTGAGTATAATCTTCTCTCATCCCTTAATTTTATTCTCCACATATGACTCTTTAATCTTCAACTCACCCTGTGTCCTCTATCTATCTATCTATCTATCTATCTATCTATCTATCTACATATATTTTTTTCCTTCAACTACCCTAATACTGACAAAGTTCTCATGAGTTACAAATATCATCTTTCCATGCAGGAATGTAAACAGTTCAATCTTAATAAGTCTCTTATGATTTCTCTTTCCTGTTTACCTCTTCATGTTCCACTTGAGTCTGTATTTGAAAGTCAAATTTTCTATTCAGCTCTGGTCTTTTCATCAGAATGCTTGAAAGTCCTCTATTTCACTGAATGACCATTTTTTCCCCTGAAGGATTATACTCAGTTTTGCTGGGTAGGTGATTCTTGGTTGTAATCCTATCTCCTTTGCCCTCCGAATATTATATTCCATGCCCTGCGGTCCTTTAATGTAGAAGCTGCTAAATCTTGTGTTATCCTGATTGTGTTTCCACAGTACTTGAATTGTTTCCTTCTGGCAGCTTGTAATATTTTCTCCTTGACCTGGGAACTCTGGAATTTGGCTACAATATTCCTAGGAGTTTTCCTTTGGGGATCTCTTTCAGGAGGGAGATCTGTGGATTCTTTCAATTTCTATTTTGCCCTCTGGTTCTATATATCAGGGCAGTTTTCCTTGATAATTTCTTGAAAGATGATGTCTAGGCTTTTTTTGATCATGGCTTTCAGATAGTCCAATAATTTTTAAATTCTCTCTCCTGGATCTATTTTCCAGGTCAGTTGTTTTTCCAATGAGATATTTCACATTGTTTTCTAATTTTTCATTCTTTTGGATTTGTTTTACAGTGTCTTGATTTCTCATAAAGTCACTAGCTTCCAATTGCTCTATTCTAATTTTTAAGGAAGTATTTTCTTCAGTAATCTTTTGGACTTCCTTTTCCATTTGGCCAATTTTTCTTTTTAGGGCATTTTTCTCCTCATTGGCTTTTTGGACCTCTTTTGCCATTTGGGTTAGGCTATTTTTTAAGGTGTTATTTTCTTCAGTATTTTTTGGGTCTCCTTTAGCAAGCTGTTGACTTGTTTTTCATGATTTTCTTGCATCACTCTCATTTCTCTTCCCAGTTTTTCCTCTACTTCCCTTACTTGCTTCTCAAAATCCCTTTTGAGCTCTTCCAAGGCCTGGGACTGATTCATATTTTTCTTGGAGGCTTTGGATGTAGGAGCTTTGACTTTGTTGTCTTCTTCTGGTTGTATATTTTGATCTTCTTTTTCACCAAAGTAAGATAATATAGTCTGACTCTTTTTGCACTGCTTGCTCATGATCCCAGCCAATTACTTGAGTTTTAAACTCTTTGTTAAGGTAAGAGTCTGCTTCCAATGTGGAGAGTGTACTGTCCCAAGCTTCAGGGGTTTGTATAGCTGTTTTTCAGAGATACTTGTAGGGACCTGTAAATGTTCAGTTCTTGCAAGGTGGTATGATAAGGGGCGAGGTGTTTACTCCTTTCCTGGGCTGTGACCACAAGTATTCCTTTCTGTCCTGTAACTGTGAGAAGGGGTTCCTCTCCACAGGCACTACAAGCTCCACCACACCAGTGTTCCTCCTCACCCCAGCACTGCCACCCAGAACTGTGACCCAGATTCACACACGGGCAAAGCAAGAGATTTCTGCCTCACCGCTGGCAAAGAGATCCCTGCAATCCCTCTCTGATTAGCCACTGGATTCCCCCTCAATCTGTGGGCCAGAAGCTCTGGAAGCAGCTACCCCCCCCCCAGTGCCACGCTCTTGGGGAATGGAACTGAAACCCCGCCTTCCTTTCTCAGCACCTACAGAAACAGACTTTTCCCACTGACCTCCTAAGTTGTCTTTGGCATTTGTGAATTGAGGAGTCTGGAAACTTCCACAACTGCCTGAGATTCAGTCCTCTGAGGCCTGCTCCAGGTTTGCTGCGGCCTCCTTGCCCACGCTGTGCTGGGCTCCCAGCCCGGTGCGATAAACCTTTCTGATCAATCATCCAGGTTGTCTTGGGCTGGAAATTTGTTTCACTCTTTCTTTTTGTGGGTTCTGCTGCTTCAGAATTTGCTTAGAGCCATTTTTTGTGAGTATTTGGAGGGGGTTTGGGGGAGAGCTCAAGCAAGTCATTGCTTTCACTCTGCCATCTTGGCTCCGCCCAAAACAGAGGTTCTTAATGGTGTGTGTGTGTGTGTGTGTGTGTGTGTGTGTGTGTTGCAAACTTCTTTATAAGCCTGGTGAAGCTTAGATATGGCAAAAATATTATATTATATTATATATCATTTCCTTCTCCAGCTCATTTTATAGATGAGGAAACTGAGGCAAACAGGGTCAAGTGACTTGCCCAGGGTCACATAGCTAGTGAATGTCTGAGACTGGATTTGAACTCAGTCTTAATGACTTTAGGCCCAGCACTCCATCCACTGTACCACTTAGCTGCCCCTAAATAAGAATATATATAAAATAAATATGGAATGATTTGGAGTAAGACTAACATCTAAGGGAATCAGGAAAAACTTGTCGAAAGTGGTGATTAAAAATGTTAAGCTGAGGTGCAGTGGATAGAATACCAGCCCTGAATTCAGAAGGACCTGAGTTCAAATCTGACCTGAGATTGACACATAATACTTACTAGCTGTGGGACCCTGGGCAAGTCACTTAATCCCATTGCCTAATCAAAAAAAGAAAAAAAGAAAAAAGAAAAGAAATAAAAATGTTAAGCTGAGCTGGAGAGGAAGGAGGTATTCTAAGAGGTAGAGATAAGGAGAAAGAGCATTCTAGGTATATGGGGAAGCCTTTAGAAAGACAATGGGTGGGAAAGGGAAATTATGTAAGGAGTACAGCTACTAGGCCAGTTTGTAACAAAAAGGAAGTGGAGGGGAGTAATACATGCCAACAACCTGGTAAAAGAGACAGTAGCAAGACCGTGAGGGGTTTTAGGTGCCCAACAGTGCAGTGTGATTGCAGGGGCAATAGAGAGCCACCGCAACTTCTTGAGCATCATTATGTAGGAATAGTCAAGTTATTCAGGAATGTTACTTTAGCAATTATATGGAGAATGGATTAAAGTAGGGAGTAGTAGATGTAAAAAACCTAGTTAGGAGACTTTTGCAATGGCAAAGGAGAGATGATGAAGGCCTTTACTAGGGCATTTGTGTGAGTGGAGATAAGGAGAAGGGTGTGAGAGATGCTACAGAAGTAGAATCAGAAAGACTTGGCATTTAATTTGATATGAGGGGAAGAGTGAATGAGAGGTAAAAAGAAGATAACGCCAAATTTACTGACATGGGTAGCTAACAATGGTGGTGCCCTTAAGAGAAATACAGAAGGTAAGAGGAATAATGAGTTTGGAGGGAAGATAATGAGTTCTATGTTGAGTTTGATGAACTTGTGGAACATTCAAGCAGAGATATCCAATAGGCACTTGGAGATGTGGGATTACAGCTCAGGAAAGAGATAATAATATAATATAATATGATGTAATATGATATAATATGATATAATATGATATGACATGACATAATATGACATGACATGACATGATATGACATGACACGACGTGATGTGATATAATATAATATAATATAATAGATATGATATGAGATATAGGATATAATATGATATGATATGATATGATATGATATGATATGATATGATATAATAGCTCAAGAGAGAGATGCATATAGATTTTGGATAGCTACATGACCCTTTTAAATGCTGTGTCCAGTGTTGCAGGGAACTGGCCCTTGACAGTCACTCTTTGGCTGGTGGATCCTCTCACAGTGAAGTAGTACACTGGAGTGTCAGACCAGAATTATTGGACTCCTGAAGCAGTTGAACTTTACAGAAAGCTTGATGGCTCTTGTGTTACTGCACTGGATGGTTATTATATGAAATCTATTATTTATGTTATTATTGGATTCAGTTGGTGGTTCTTTCTTGGTCCAAACTTTTAAAAACTCCAGGATGAAGGACCATTATCTTGGAAAGATATTTAGGATATAGGAAATATAGGAGAAACAATTGACGCAATTCACTATATGACATACTAGGAAGTGGGAAATAGTTTAAATTTTAATACAAATGTTATGATAATCAATACATAGGAGTATAATACACTTTCAAATAAGAAAATTATTAATATAAAAATGCCAAATGGTTGAAAAGCTGGAGTTAGCTACATAGGAACCATCAAAAGATAATATAGTAAGAGAAGAGGAGGAAGTTGAGGACAGAGTTCTGAAGGATGCCCACATATAGGGAAGCTGGAAATGGATTATGATATTGCAAGAAGACTAAGGATTAATCAAACAGGTAGGAAGAGGATCATGGCAGAGCAATGTGACCAAAAAAAAATTTGGCAAAGAGCACCTGGAGAGAGGGGGTGTTCAACAATACCAAACACTACAGAAAGGTAAGGTAAGGATGAGGACTCAAAAATGCCATTGAATTTATCCAAAATGTGATCACTGATGACCCTGGAGACAATAATTTATTTGGACAATGGAGTTGGAAGCCTCATTTCAACTCATTAAGAAGTGAGTGGAAGGTAAAAAAAATGGTGGCAATGAGTATAGATAGCTTTTTCCAGAACTTTTACTATGAATAGGGAAAAAAGACATAGGACAATACCTTGAGTAGATCTTAAGATGAAATGAAGATGGCTAATCAGTGGAACAGATTAGATATACAACATTCAAAAGCACACAAGCCTAAGAAGCTTCATGTTTGACAAACCCATAGACTCCAGCTATCGAAATACAGATTCACTAGTTGACAAAAACTACTGAAAAAATGTGAAAGCAGTCAAGCAAAAATAAGATCAGGCAAGCACCTCATTTCATATACTAAGAAAAACTGAAAATAGATCTATGATTTAGGTCACATCATAAACAAATTAGCGGAACAATGAAGAAAATATCTTTCAGATCTATAGATAAGGAGAGAGTTCATGACCAAACAAGGGTTGGAGAGGATCACTATAGAAAAATAGACAATTTTGATTATACAAAGTTTAAAAGTTTTAGAAAAGTAAAACCAATATAACTAAGATTAGAAGGGGAAAAATTAACTGAGGGGAAAAAATCTTTGCAGCCAGTTTCTCTGGTAAATGTTTCATTTCTGCAATATACAGGGAATTGATTCCAATTTATAAGAATAAAAACCATTCCCCAATAGAGTAATGGTCAAGTTAAATGAGCAGGCAGTTCTCAAAGGAAGAAATTCAAGCTCTCAATAGCTATATTTAAAAGTGTTCCCAATCAGTAATAATTAAAGAAATTAAAATTAAAGCAACTCTGGGGTTTCACCTCATACCCCTTAGATAGACAAAATTGACAGAAAAGAAAAAATGAGAAATACTGGTGGGGTGATGGGAAAAAGGGCGCTCCTGGGCTTGCTATGAATTAGTCCAGCAATTTTGAAAAGCAATTTGGAACTATACCAAAATTGTGTATGTTAAACTGTGCCATGCCCTTTGACCCATCTAAACCCCTACAAGGCTTATGCCCCAAAGATACTCAAGAAACAGGAAAAGGACCCATATGTACAAAAATATTTACAGCTGCTCTTCTCATAGAGGCAAGGAACACTACTCATCAATTGGTCAATGGTTGATTGAATAGCTCATGGTGTATGAATGTGATGAAACTCTATTGTTTAGTAAGACATGATTAAAGGCACAGATTCAGAGAAACCTGGGAAGATTTTATAAACTGATGCTGAGTGAAGAGTGTAGAACAGGGAGAAAAATGTACATAATAGCAACATTGTAGAAACAAGCGATTTTGAAAGACTTAATAACTCTGATCAGTCCAATGACCAACCATGAATACAGAGGCCCACTGCCTAACAAAGAGGTAATGGACTATAGACACAGAATGAGACATGCATTTTTGGATCTGGACAACACAGGAATGTGTTTTGTTTAACTATGCATATTTTTTACAGGGATTTCACATTTCCCTTCTTTCTTTAGTAAGGTGGGTGGAGGTGAGAGTGAGAAAAAGCAACAGCTTGTTAATTGAAAATTTTTTAATTAAAAAAATCAATTTAACCTTAAAAAATCCAGTGAAGGATGGAGCTTTTTGTTGGTGGTTTTGTTTAAGAATGGGGAAGGTGAATGAGACTGGGTTCAGGCTTCTGTGACCTTATTAAATCAATAATGCAATAGGCCCCTCAAAGCCCAAGGCAGAAATGGCATTCCAGAGGAGGGAGTCTTTGCTCTCAAGTTCTCCCTGTTCTGGTTAAAGTCAATATTATACAGAAGTAGTGAAGTTGTAGTCAGCTGGGACTGGCTGGGGGGCAAGAGTCTCCTGGTTTTAGCAGTTACAGAGCAGAGACTACGACTAAAGGAACTCATCATTCACTGAAGCAGGTGCTAAGTATGATGACAGGGCAGCTTCTGTGCTCAGCAGGAGATGAGTGTAAAGGGAAGCAGGACACTATGGAAAGAGGCTCTATTAGACACCTAGGACCCAAAGATTGGGTTCTCAGAAAGCAGTAAACAGCTCTACAAAATAGGATGCCAAGTGGCAAGAGGCAATGGAAAAGATTTTGCCAAAGCAGCTACCCTAGCCAAAGGAAGGTACGTGTGTCATACAGCAGGTCATCTGTATAGACCAAATATTCCTGTCGGTGAAGTTAGAGTTTGTTCAATGTGAGACTTTGGACAACTGATTTATGTTGAATAAGGAGGCAGTGTGGTTGTTGTTCAGTTATTTCAATTGTGTCTGACTCTTTGACTCTGTTGAGAGTTTTCTTGGCAAAGATACTGGAGTGGTTTGCCATTTCCTTCTCCAGCTCATTTTACAGATGAGGAAACTGAGGCAAACAGAGTTAGGTGACTTGTCCAGGGTCATACATCTTGTCTGAGGCTGGATTTTAACTCAGATCTTCCTGACTTGAGGCCTGGCACTCTATCCACTGTACCACCTAGCTGCTCATATGTGATATAGTGTGGTAAAGGATACTGGCTCTGCAGTCAAAGTGTCTGAATTTAAATTCCTCCTCTGCTTGTTATCAGTGCAGCCCAGGGCAATACTCTTCACCTCTCTTTGCCTCAGTTTCCTCACCTGTAAAATGAAAGGACATCACTGAATAGTTTCTGAAATATCTTAAGGCTGCCTCTCCTACTATTTTACGCTCTTATGGCTTTTAAAATGGACTGTCAAAGTGCACCTTAAGTGCAGCCCGGTCTTTCTATGAAAAGAAGATCTGCCACTCATTTTTTAAGTTGTGATAGTTCCTTCAGGCTCCTGTAGTTCCGTGAGCAAATTACTGTTTTAAGGTAAAGGGGGCTGTCCGACTTAGTTAATGATAACACTGCAAGTGTACTCCGTTCTTCTGATCAGTGACTTAGTACCAGAAGGAATTTTAAAGGTCATAAAATCACCAGATTATAGGATCATTAGATTACAGAAATAAGGAAGAGACCTAGCCCTCTCATTTTACAAATGAGGAAACAGGCCCAGAGAAATTAAACAACTTGCCCAGGGTCACACAGCTAGCAAGTGGTCTGCGGTAGGACTTGAACTCAGGAATTTCTTTTCCTGACTCCAAGTGGATTACTCTGTCCACTTACCTACACTGTCTCAATCTATTAAATTCAATCACATGAGCATTTATCAAATGTTTAGGGTATGCAAGGCACAGTATAAAGCACTGGAAATACAAAGGCAAAAACAAAACAATTCTTGCTCTCAAGGTGCTTAATTCAATCAATCAACAAATATTTATTAAGCATCTACCATATGCCAGGCACTGTGCTAGGTTCTCTGGGTACAAGTACAAAGAATAAAACAATCTTTATATGCCATGAGCTTGCATTGTAATGGGGGACACAAATACATATAAAATATATATGCAACATAAATATTAAACATATATAAACACAAATTAGGTAAATATAGGGAAGTTTGGGAGGTAAGCACTAGCAACTGAGGGAATCAGTCAAGTTAACAAGCATTTATTAAGGACTTGCTATATGCCAGGCACTGTGCTAAGCTCTGCAGATTAAAAAAAAAAAAAGAGGCAAAACCAGTCCCTGTCCTCAAGGCGCTCACAAAGAAAAGTTTCTTACAGAAGACAATTCCTGAGCTACTTCTTAAAGGAAGACTCTGTGCCTTAGAGAGGGCAGAGGTAAGGCGGGAGTTCATTCCAGACATGGGGGTGACAAGTGCAAAAGGTATGGAGGTTGGAGATGAAATATCATGAGTCAGGAACATTCTATTGGAATATTCAGGGCTGATTCATGGGAATGATGTTTTAGTTTTCTCTTTACAGAAGATAAGCAGAAGAGACAGAGTAGAGTCAGGCAACGGCAGGATGAAATAGTATTTCTAAAGACTCCCGGGGGTAGGTAGATGGCACAGAGGATAGAGCACCAGCCCTGAAGTCAGGAGTACCTGAGTTCAAATCCAACCTGGGACCAAACACTTGACATTTACTAGCTGTGTGACCCTGGGCAAGTCACTTAACCCCAATTGCTTAAAAATAAATAAACAAACAAACAAATAAACGAATGAATGAATAAATAAATAGATAAGTGAATGAATGGATAAATAAATAAATGAGTGAAAGAGTAAATGAATGAATAAATAAATGAATGAATGAATGAATGAAGACTCTCACTGGAGCAAGGTGCCATCCTGGGCAAGTTAAACAGGTATCATCTCTATTTTCTACCAATGGAGATTTTAAGATAAGCCATTTTGGCATGGCTGGGCTAATAGAATGGCATACAGCTTTCAGAAAGAAGAAACAATGGCAGCGAGGTGGCACAGAGGATAGAGCACCAGCCCTGAAGTCAGGAGGACCTGAGTTCAGATCTGGCCTCAGACCAAACACTTGACACTTGCTAGCTGTGGGACCCTGGGCAAGTCACTTAACCCCAATTGCCAGAAGAAGAAGAAGAAGAAGAAGAAGAAGAAGAAGAAGAAGAAGAAGAAGAAGAAGAAGAAGAAGAAGAAGAAGAAGAAGAAGAAGAAACAATGGCAATTCCATGAGCAAATAAATAATCCCATTATGTACAAGTGTTGGGAAGTGGGTAATTTTTTACCACAAAAATTATAACAGTAATCACTAGGGGAGAGAATCAGCATAGAATCATGACTTACAGAATTTAAAGAGACCTTAGGGATCATCTAAATGTTTGTGGAATTGAATGTAGTTCAAATCCCTTATTTTAGGAGAAACAAAGGACCAGGACAAATGGCCTGACCAAGATCACAGAATAACTCTAACCGAATCAAGACATCTGAATGGAATTCTCACTCCAACAGTCACTAGCTGTGTGACCATGGGCAAGTCACCTTCTCTGAGCCTCATTTCCTTTTCTCTGATCCATTTGAAGGGGCTATGATGTTGTTGGTGTACATTACTCCCTCCATTGACAAAGATCACAACTCCTCTGGAATTTGATAAATGACTTCTGGAAGTTTCTGAGACCCCCCCCCCAAATTACTATCTTCTGGCCAACTTGGTGATGGAGCCTCTCTAAACTTAATCGGTTAATTCTTGGATGACAGACTTCTGGTCCATCACTGGATCCATAAACTAAGGCTTTCCAGTTTGGTAGGACTAAAATTAATTTCACCACTGGACCCATGAGGAAAGTCTTCCTTGTGAATTCTCCACTGACCTAGCTTTCAAGATCCTAAGTGATCCCCACCCCATAGTAAGATATTAGACTTTTGTGGATATTCCTCATCTGTAAAATGGGAATAACACCTCACGGGGTGTTAAAGGAAAGTGCTTTGGAGACTTTGAACTTCTATACGCAAATATAAGTTACTATTACTAACTATATATCTAGGTGTAGCTTCCTGCACCCCAATGCAGTGACCTTTGCTCTCCTCCATGCTGTCTACTCCTTTTTATTTACCTAGGAATAACATCACAGGGAAGGGGATATTTCATAAGAATCCAAGTTTTCTGGGTCCCAAGCCAAAATACTAGTTCTCAGACAAGATTGTCCATATTAGTTGATTGGATTCAGTTTTGCTCCCAGAATATTGTTGTTTCTTTCCAGAATCATGTTGGAAATGTACTTTACAGTGTTGACTTTTAAATGGTGGTTATCCCTCATCATCTCCTGGCAACAGGAGTACCTTCCACAAGTGGGTCATTATGTACAGAATAGATTTACTGGTACAATCCCAAAGAAACTCCAGGGCCATCTGTGCACTTCACCAATTAGAGAAGTCAATTTGGCACACATCAGAAGTCTCAGGTGAAGCCACTTGGAAATGGGGCACAAACCTTTCCCCCTCAGTCTTAGAACCTAAGAGGAAATAGACTTCAAAGCCTGGTTTCCATGGTGAACTTGCATGGCTCATTGGTAGTCAGAGCTCCCCAGGACTAAAGGAGACAGAAGAAACAAGGTTATTTAGAGAGCAAATTTTTGCACTGTCAAAAATAGACAGAATGATAGACAGATAGTATTTATATGGATCTTTAGGGTTTACAAAGCATTTAAAAATATTATCTCACTATTTCATCAAAACAACCCTTGAAGTAAAAATGACTATTATCCCCATTTTATAGAAGAAAAAACTGAGACAGAGGATAAAGTGACTTGCCCAGGGTCATACAGCCAGTAAGTATCTGAGACTGGATTTGAAATAAGGTCTTTCTGACTCTAGGTCCAGTGCTATATTCAGCATAACATCCACTTACTATAATGTTTATATATATATATATATACATATATATATATATATAATGTTTATATATATATATATATACATATATATATATATGTATATATATATGTATATATATATGAATGTTATATTCATATTCATATATTCATAACATTCACATACCTGGATAGTTAGATAAATAGAAAGATAGATGGATGAATGGATGAAAGAGAAATGACTTTGCATGTAAAGTTCAAATTCGGGGGTAGCTAGGTGGTGAAGTGAATAGAGCACCGGCCCTGGATTCAGGAGGACCTGAGTTCAAATCCAGCCTCAGACACATAACACTCACTAACAGTGTGATTCTGGGCAAGTCACTTAACTCCCATTGCCCAACCAAAAAACCAACAAAACAAAAACAAACTAAAGTTCAAATTCCAGCTTTGACCTATATTGGCTATATGACTCTGGATAACTCACTTTACCTCTTAGTGCTTCAACCAAGACCGTAAGGTACAGAATAGTTGCTGACATGCAGTGGTAGAAGGAAGTCCCTCACCAGGAGTTCTCTAAGCTGATGAAATCATAGTTCTGGCCTTCCCCTCAAAAAACTAATGTCTTTTATGAACTAATTGAAGATCATTGTCCTTCTGTACCTCAAAAGATAGTTTAAGGAGTGGCTTTGCCCAAAAAAAAAAAGGGAATTCATGATCTGGTGACCAATCCTTTATACTTTGCACTAGCTAGGCTGATTTTTGGTGAAAGACATGCAGGTCATCCTCACACTCAGACACCTTTCTAGCTTGTGGGACTTTATTAGAATGTGTCTTCTCCCCACAGGCGTAGTCTTCTAGATGCCAGGGTCCCATGCACACCACCATCAAATCCAAGTAGAATCTAATCGGAGGATAACTGTACATGTATCTTGGTCAGACACTAAGGACGGGCAATTGAACAGGAGGAACAAAAGGGACTGAATTGTATTTGGGTAACTGAGCTAGGCTTTTACCAGTTACCAGCTTATCCCTGAAACAAGGGCTCTCCTTTTACTTAAAATACTAATACTTTCCCAAGGATGTTTTATGGCTATTAGACAAAAAATCCACAGCCTTTGAAGAAATAAAGTTGCAAGTCATCTGAGAGGCAGTAAAGAAGCACATGACAGGAAGGAGTAGGTTGCCATCTATTGCCAAGGAAGAATTATGTGGAAGAAGAGAAGCAAAGGATATGTCATTAGTGGATCGTATGACTGGAAAAGAAGATAGGCCAGTCTTGTAGTGAGGGGATAACTGATGGCCAAGTGGGAGCCTGCACACACCCTTTGTATTTATACGATATCAAGAGAGTGAGACAGAGGAAGGCTTCCAGCACATTCTCTGGAGTATTTATTGGGGAACATAGATAAGGGTCACACAGGATAAACAGGTATGGGTGGCTTGTGATCCATACCTTTGGGAGAAGTATTTCCATCAGTACTAGAGTTCCTTCAAAGCATTTAGTACATATAACATACATAAATATATGCACATCTGTGACAAAAGCCCACATTGTTTTTCTCTACATACTCTATGGTGTGAGCAAACTGGATCATTCACCAAGTGTCCCCCACCCTATACATATCTTGTGCTTTCCTACTTAAAATACTTCCCTCACTTCTTCTGCTTCTTGGAATCTTATCCTTCCATTAAAGACTAAATCCAATGTCA
Organism: Phascolarctos cinereus; assembly: GCF_003287225.1. Classification (NCBI taxonomy): domain Eukaryota; kingdom Metazoa; phylum Chordata; class Mammalia; order Diprotodontia; family Phascolarctidae; genus Phascolarctos; species Phascolarctos cinereus. Next base: position 572,400,656 of record NW_027555847.1, on the reverse strand, counting down.
CCTCCCTTAGGAAGCCCTCCACACATAAGGTGTTACAATTATAATACTGTTTCCCACAGCCAGTAATGAGCTCTCTTTCCTTGGGCCTTCCATGTCACTTTGCTTACACTCTTCTTGTGCACTTCAGGTATAAGCTCTTATACTATAATTATTTGCGAATGTGTTCTATCTCCTCTATCTGTTAGCTCCTGAGTTAAGGAACTTCAAAATTTTTTTTATTTTGTTCTGAACTTAAGAAATAAAACAAGCCTTTCCATAACATAGTAGAATAGAAAAAAAAAAGATGATTGTATATGAAACTGCAAATCTATTATGTACAACTTGCTATTCTTTTAAAATACATAATAAAGTTATCATGTAACTTTCTTTTTTCCTTTTTTTCTTCCCTCTCCCAGCTCTCTTCTCCCTAGAATTGACTACCATTAGACACAAATATGTATATGTATATATATGCACATATATATGTAAAAACATTCTATACACACTTCTATTTATCATTCTTTCTCTGGATGCAGATAGCATCTTCCTTCGCATATTTGGTAGTTAATTTGAGTATTTATAATAGTCAAAACAACTTAATTACTCAAAGTTGTTCTTAAAACAATCACGTTGTTACTGTATACAATGTTCTCTTGGTTCTGCTCATTTTACTATTCATTATTTCATGTAAGTCTATCCATTGGCTGACATGATTGAAGGGAGAAGTGACAAATGTTGGAGGGGATGTGGAAAAACTGGGACATTAATTAATTGTTGATAGAATTGTAAACTGATCCAACCATTTTGGAGAGCAATCTGGAATTATGCCCAAATTGTTATTAAACTACCTATGACCCTTTGACCCAGCAATAGCACTACTGGGTCTGTTTTGAAAAAGGAAAAGAACCTATATGTTCTAAAGTATTTATAGCAGCTCTCTTTGTGATGGCAAAGCACTGGAAATTGCAGAGATATCCATCAATTGAGGAATGGCTGAACAAGTTGTGGTATATGATTGTGAAGGGATTTTTTAAAATCTAAACTTTCTTCAGCATCTATGATAGCACTAAGTACTTAATAAGCATTTGTTGAATTGAGTCCCAGTGTGTATGTTTAAAAAAAAAAAGACCACAAAGTCTATATTCTTCCACTGAAGTTCTAGTCTGATGCCTCATCATGGAAGGAAGATGATTCTGAGTTCCCAAAGGAAATGCTGGCAAGCTCCAGCAGGTCCCATCAACATGGAAAGTCTTTGAGTATGGGTTTAGTGACAGAATGTATGTCTGTGTCCTGAGGTTAATAAAAATAATATTCATATAGTACCTACCAATGACAGCCACTGGGTTAAATGTTTTGCAAATATTACCTCATCTGATCCTCACAATAATCCTGGGAGAAAGGTGCTGCTATCATTCCCATTTTAGAGTTGAGGAAACTGAGACAAACAGGTTAAATGACTTTGCCCAAGATTATGAAGCTAGTAAATTTCTCAGGTGGAATTTAAACCCAGGTGTTCCTGACTCCAGAGGCAGCACTCTCTTACCCTGGGCCACCTGGCTGCCCCAAGGCCATTTAAGACCAATCTAGCTGAAGGTGGAGAGGCTCATCACCAGTTTCCACTTCTAAATAATGAATTGTTTTATTTGTATCAGCTCATGAAGACAGGCTAGTGGGGAGGCTGCTATCTGTATCCTCGTAGAGAGGGAGCACCAATCCTAAAAGCAAGTCCATATTATGCACAGGCTATTAACATGTCAATCAGTGAGGCAACAAGCATTTATTAAGCACTTTCCATGTGCCAAACACTGGACTAAGCTCTGAAAACACTAAGACATGCAAAAATTTGAATCCTGTTGTCAAGAAGCTCAGTCTAATGGAAGAAACAATCTGTAAAGAGCTATATATATGCGAGATATATAGATATAGACACATGGGTACATATGTAAATTTGTCACTTAGTATTTTTTAGGATATGACTCTGGGTCACCCCTTTTGGAATTTTCTTGGCAAAGATGCTGGAGTGGTTTGACATTTCCTCCTCCTAAAGAAAGTGGAATTTGAACTGAATTCAGAAGGAGGCCAAGAAAGTCAGGAGATGAAGGTGAGAAGGGAAAGAATTTCAGGCATGGGGGATTCAGATATTCCTCTAGTACTATCTAAACTCCAATAAGTCTACAATCTAATTCATTTGGATATTCTCTCCAAAGATGAAAATTACAACCCATCAGTGCCTGTCCATCCTATGGGATTCTTGTACGTATGGTGTACTGGATAGGGCAGGTGGCTAGATGGCATGGTAGATAGAGTGCTGGGCTTGCAGTCAGGAAGACCTAAGTTCAAATCTGGCCTCAGACACTTACTAGCTGCATGACCCTGGGCAAGTCATTTAACCCTATTTGCCTCAATTTCCTCATCTATAAAATTAGCTGGAGAAGGAAATAGCAAACTATTGCAGCATCTGTACCAAGAAAAGCCTACATGGGGTCACAGAGTCAGACATGGCTGAAAACAACTAGACAGAAACAAGTAGATAGAGCACTGGACTTGGAGTCAGAAAGATCTGGGTTCAAATCCTGCCTCTTATGCTTTTTAGCTTTAAGACTATGGGCACAGCACTAAGCCTGCTTGGGCCTCAGTTTCCTCATCTGTAACACGATGAGGGGCGAACTCAATGGCTTCTAAGGTCCCCTCCAGCTTTAAATCGATGACCTCATGATCTTTCCATAAATTTGCCCAAAAGGTTCTATAGCTGATGCCGAGGCCTTCCTTGCTTTCTCCTGACAGCATAAGACCACCAGTGGCAAGTGTCATCACTTGCCTTCACCTTGTGATCAGTCCATTTTCTCTTTCTGCCTTATATTATATACTTCCACAATGACTTCTTTCATTTCTGTTCTTGAGAAACTCCCTCATTGGCTAGATACTGTAGCCTGCTCTCCCCTACCCTGCCTCTCTTCGCTTGCCCTCTGCGTGATATTCAGAAGCTTCAGAGCTTCTCTTCTATTGCAGGAGAAATGGCACATGGTGGCTGAGGAAGCTAGAGGAGATGTTGGTTTGAAAGGAGTCTGTGACAAAAGTAATAGCGACATCAGGGTGTGGATGACTTTGGGCCTGAGGCTGATTGTCACTGAAAGGAGTAGCATTAGCTTAGTGAAGTTAATAAACCCTTAAGTGGATTAAAGGGAAAACAGAGTGGCTGGCAGTATAACAGGTCTTCTGGGTATTGTCGGATGTGTATCGTGAGGGTGACGGGCAAGAAGTGACACAAAGTCATTGACTGAATGGCACCATCTGACAGGGCTCTAATTTTAAAAGAAACATATCTCTTCATCTTTTTGGTCTATTCTGCTACGTTATGTAAATGTTTATTTTACATCTTAAGTTCAGAATAAAATAAATATTAAAAGAAATTGATTAGAAGTAGAAGAGAATAGCATTATTAAGTAATAGTTTTCACATTGTTTCTAAATTTTCTAGAGATCTGATTATTTATTTCACCTGTTTGTTACTTAGAGTGGGCCACTAGATGGCGCAGTGGTTAGAATGCCGGGCCTGAAGTCAGGAAGACTCATTTTCTTGAGCTCAAATCTGCCCTGAGACACTTACTAGCTGTTTGACCCTGGGTGAGTCACTTAACCTGTTTGCCTCAGTTTCCTCATCTGTAAAATGAGCTGGAGAAGGAGATCGTAAACCACTCCAGTATCTTTGCCAAGAAAACCCCAAATGGAGTCATGAAGAATCACAGCTGAAAAACTGTTCAACAATGATTACTTAGGGAGAGGGGCTGGGCCTGTTAATTGATGGAGGGCACTACCTCTATCTTCAAATGGAGACTGGCACGTTCTCCTCAACTGATAGTGTTAGAGAGCTGTCTAGAACACTGAGAGGTTAAACAATTTGCACAGTCATATAGCCAGTATGTGTCAAAGAGAGGACTTTGCTTATCAATAGTTTAATTGTCATGTTGTCTCAAAGGGTCTGGTTCACTCATACCCTGCTCTCCCAAAAGCTTCAGCAGATCTATATTCTAGTCCTGGTTCCACAACTAACTTGCTGTACAAATTTGGGTGAATGACTTCATTTTTCTGGGCCTCAGTTTCCTCATCTGTAAAATATAGGTATTTATATCACCCCTCCACTTTTTCACATGGTGACTAAGAAGATCAAATGAGATCATGTGTGTGAAAGTGCTTTAGGAAAGCTGCCAAGTGTTCCCCAATCAATAAATGATCAAAGGATATGAGTAGGCAGCTCTTAAAGGAAGATACCCAAGTTATCAATAGCCATATTAAAAAAAAGCTCTGAATCACTAATAATTAGAGGTATGCAAATTAAAGCAATCCTGAGATTCTACCTCACAACTATCATATTGGAAAAATTGACCATAAAGGGAAAATGACAAGTGTGGGAAGATCTACAGGAAAGCAGACACATTACTGTGAATTGGTACTGGCAAGAACTTCAGAGTTATGCCCCCCAAATTACCATACCATACATACTCTTTAACTTAGTGATACCTTTCCTAGGCATCTATCCCAAAGACATAAAAGAAAAGAGCAAAAGATCCATTTGTACAAAAATATTTATAGTATCTCTTATTGTAGTGGCAAAGAATTAGAAAGTAAGAGGATGTCCATCAATTGGAGAATGGCTGAACAAATGACATTTGAATGTGATGGAACATCATTGCATCAAAATTAATGCCTCAAGAGATGAATTCAGAGAAAGCTGGGACCACCTAAATGAACTGATTCAGAATGAAGCGAGAGAACAAAGAGAATAATTTATACAATAACAACATTGTGAAATAAGTTACTCTGAAAAACTTGAGGTCTCCAATTAATCCAATGACCAACCATGATTCCTGAAGACTACACAAGCCACCTTCTGACAGAGAGATGCTGCATCATTATACACACATTTCTGAACATGGTTAAGATGGGAGTTAGTTCTGCTTGACTATCCATATTTGTTACAAAGATTTTGTTTTTATTCTTTTCTATTACATTGGGGGGGAAAGGAACAGAGATGTTTTGCAGTCAAATCAAATCAGCTCACATGTTTATATATTCAGTAATTAAGTAAATTATTAATTATAAAATTGTATCTTAAATATGTATAATATATAAATTACATGTATAAATATATAAAATTATAAAAGTAATTAAGCATTTATACCCTAGAAATCATCAAACCCCTACCAATCAGGGCTTGATTTATGGCTTTGTTAATTGTCTAGGCTTAAGAAAATGATAGAGAAAAGGTTAGTAATTCAGAATGGACTTAAAAGTGTGTCATGTGCACACCTTTTTGTGAGCTGGTTGTCAGCGAGTCAGTGCCACCAAAGGGGCTTTGTCCTTTTTTGTCCCAGTGAACCATGTCACTTTTTGTAGGCTCTACTGCCAGAGCTTTGGCACAGATCTCATTATCACATATTAGTGAACAATTTGGACATTAATGAAGTATGAAATGAGTATGTTAATAAGGGATTAATGATAGACATTCTCTTCATTTTTACCGTAATGCCCAAAATTTATGCACTAATTAATTCTAGACTGTGCTAATGAGATTAACATACTTATTGGGTTATTATTAGATTATTGATATAGTTGTTATTTGAGCTTTGCTAGGAAATTTCCCAAGAGGAGGACATTAGGTTAGGACTTTCGATTCTCCTTCTAGGACATAGCTCTAGAAGTTTTCAACAAAATGACCATATTTACATGGACAAAATCGGAACTAGAGTGAGGCAACTGGGACTTTGCCCCAGGATATAAATGGATAGTCTGCAACTTTCTACTAACTTCTTCTACCTGATAGAGACCACTGATGGGGTCCTCTGATGGACCTGCATTAGATTCCTCTTGATCCCTGCTATATTTGTGCTGTGACCACATTGGTCCTCTTGCCTGGCTCCGGGCTACTATGCCTGAAAGTCCTGTCCCACACCCCTCCCCCAGAGGTGTATCTTCCCAAATCACTGTATCCCTTCAATCTGCTACCTCTCTGGCAGGAGGAAGGTAAAGGATTATAGGCTGTACAGCAGAGACTCAAGCTGTATTCTCAGAGGACAGGCAGTTTTTGTACTAGTGTGATGGCATCAGATCAAGGTAGAGTGTTGACCCTCCACTCAGCTTTTCTTGACACCCAAACCAATCAAGATTCCAACCAAAAGCCAGCTGAGGCAAGAGCTTAAGGTTTTCCTGCATAGTTGCTCCTATCCTCACCAGCATTCTGAGATTGCCTACCTTCTACTCCATACCTTTGACCCCTGCACACTATCCCAGAGTCTCTCCCCCAGCAAGACTTTATATCTCAAGGTGATAATAGATTTCTCAGTAAGGTATTAACCTTACCTTATCTAGGGCAGCTAGATGGCAAAATGGATGGAGTGCTGGGCCTGGAGACAGGAAGACTCATCTCTGTGAGTTCAAATTAGACTTATTAGCTGTGTGACACTTACTAGCTGTGTGACCCTGGGCAAATCACAGCCCTGTTTGCTTTAGTTTCCTCATCTGTAAAATGAGCTGGAGAAGGAAATGGCAAATCACTCCAGTATCTCTGCCAAGAAAACCCCAAATGGGGTCACAAAGTATTTGACACAACTGGACAACAAGAAAAATTTAACTCTACAAATTAAATTTGCCCTGGGCACTGAAATTGCTAATCGTTAGCATCATTAGTAATAATGATAGCTAGCATTTATACATTACTCTAAGGTTGAAAAAGCATTTTATGTTTTATCACATTTGATCCTTACAACAATTCTACAGATGGGTAAACTGAGATAGAGAAATGCTAAATAACTTGCCCAGAGTCATATGACTAGTAAGTGTATGAGCAGAATTTGAATACAGGTCTTCGTGATTCCAAGTTTAGTGTTGTAATCACTACCACCTATCAATTCATAGCTCTGGGCAAAGTGGTTTAGAAAATTATCATTCAACATATTCATGTTGTGGCACTTGTAGCCAAAAGGCTGCTGATGAAAAGAAATCAAGTTGAATTATTAATAATAGCTGTCTACTTTGTTCAAATACCCTAGTTATTATCTGTCTTTATTTTTCAGATGTAAACAGAGATCTGATGACCTTGTTGTCTAGTTGTTTTCAGTCGTATCTGACTCTTCTCGACCCCATTTGGGGTTTTCTTGGCAAAGATACTGGAGTGGCTTGCCATTTCCTTCTCCGGCTCATCTTACAGATGAGGAAACTGAGAAAGAATTAAACAACTTGCCCAGGGTTACACAGCTCTTAAGTGTCTAAGGACAGATTTGAACTCAGGATAAGCTTTTGCACTCTATCCACTATGTCACCTAGCTTCCTAACGTGGAACAAAAAGCAGGGGGAAACAAAGAGAGATACACAGATAGAGAGAAAGAGACAGAGAGAGCAGTGGCATAGTAGAAAGAGCACTGCATTTATAATCAAATTATAAATAATTTGAACCTGGATTCAAACTGCCTATTGGTCAGAGGTATGGAGTACGGGATAGGCAATCTCAGAATGCTGGTGAGGATAGGAGCAGCTATTCAGGAAAACCTTAAGCTCTTGCCTCAGCTGGCTTTTGGTTGGAATCTTGATTGGTTTGGGTGTCAAGAAAAGTTGAGTGGAGGGTCAACACTCTACCTTGGTCTGATGCCATCACACTAGTACAAAAACTGCCTGTCCTCTGAGAATACAGCTTGAGTCTCTGCTGTACAGCCTATAATCTTTTACCTTCCTCCTGCCAGGGTAAGTCTCCTTATCTGCAAAATGAAGGCTCAGGCTAGATGATCTCTGAGGTCTTGTATAGTTTTAAATCCATGATGCCGTAATTTAGGGCCATCTAAGAAAAAAGAAAAAGTCTACGAAAAAGACTTAAGCTAGTGGGAGCTATTGAAGGTAATACCAAATAAATGAATAGGGAAGGGAATGTTTAATGAAATACGGCAAAGATTTCTTTTATACAAGGGTGAAAATTACTTAGAGTAGCCCAGTTGTGCCAAATACACTGAAACTCATGAATGTAAGCAGGAAGCAGATTAAAATGTAACTGGGAATTATTTAACAAAACAAAACAAAAAATACAATAAAACATAGATAATATTAATATGTAGTTTTTGAAGTCAATATGTGGCCAGCAGGAATCCTTACGTACAGTGAAATGACTTGTTTCTGTTCTGTTTTGAAACCACTGACATAGACCAAATAAAACCAAAAACCAGTGCAGTATCAATATTTGGGTTAGCATTTTGGAAGTAGAAAAGGTAGGGCCAAGAGTGTATGAGATGTCAGGCAAGGCAAGGCAAGAACATATGTTTAGCTAATATTTAATCAGATATATTCTTTCACAAGTAATTTAGGGGTGGGAGGAAAAGCAAGTCTAAACCAAAAGTGGGTAAGTAAACCATATAGGGTTCTCCAATGCCAACAGTTCCCTAGGGCAAGGCTAATCAGCCATAGGTAGAGAAGACCACCACCTTCCTAACATAATCAGGTGTCACCTCCCCAAAACATACAGGACAGCCCATCACAAAAGACTTCCAAAGCAACATGCACAGTGCAATGCCATACCAACAGACCCATGAGGAAAGTTACCCAGAAATACCAGGTCTCTTCAGAGCCATACTGCTTGGACACCAGGTCTCACTTGACTCTTGCTCTTCCAGACTCATGGAATCTCCAAGTTGTAAGGGACCTCAGAGGACATCTAATCCAACCTGTATCTTTCCCAGTCTATAACACTGTGGCCTTCCTTCTCTACATCCTCTCCAACGTTTTTGTCTTTCTTAAAACTAAAATTCCAGAACCAGCACAATATTTCTGATGGAAAACAGAGACACCCTCCCTTGTTCTTTTCTTTCCCCCCCCAAAAGCAATTGGGGGTAAGTGACTTGCCCAGGGTCACACAGCTAGTAAGTCTCAAGTGTCTGAGGCTGGGATTTGAACTCAGGTCCTCCTCACTCCAAGGCCAGATCTCTATCCATGTGCCACCTAGCTGCCCCCTACTACTCCTCCCTTGTTCTTGGATGCTAATCTTCTCTTAATTCAATCTAAAAACCAAGTTGCTTCTTTTGATTGCTGTATCATACCATTGGACTAATATTGAGTTTGTGGTACGTTTAAATCCACAGATCTTTTTTGGACGTGTACTGTCTAATGTTTATCCTCCAACTTTTATTTGTGAAGTTGATTTTTTAACCCAATAATAGAGGTTGACCACTCTCTCTCTCTCCTCTTTTTGCAAATTAAGACATTTACTCATACCTAGTCCTACAAAAGCTATCTTATTCTTCATGATCTTGAAAAGATCACTGAAGGTAGTCCAGCAATCACATCTGCTAGGTTTTTTTCAGTACCTTTGGATGCAATTTGTCCAAAAATTGTAAACTCATCAAGGACAGCTGGGTGCTCTCCTATCATGTCATTACTTTAGCTTGGGCTTTAACTGCCTATTGGCTATTTTTCTTCTATCTTTTCCAACCCAAATGTCATTCTCCTTTGCAGAGAAAATAGAAGAAAAATTAGAATTAAGTAGTTCTATCTTATTTCTGTCATCTATTATCATTGTTCTATAACCTCAAGCTGTAGTCCTGGCTCTTCTTCTTTCCTCTTCTTTTCCCAGAAATATGTCTTAAAGAACCAATCAGTCAATGGATTAAAAAGCATTTATTCAGTATCTACTATGTGCCAGGTACCATGCTAAATGTTGGTGATACAAATACAATAAATGGAACAATCCCTACGTGCAAGGAGCTTCCATTCTAATAGAGGAGGTAAGGAAGATATAAATATATACAAGAGAAATATACACACATATAAAAATGTATGTAACATATATAATATGCAAACATACATATATACATATATAAAAAGATACAAACAAATAAAAATTCGTTAAAGTTAAGGCAATCTGGGGTACAGGCGCTAGCAGTTTGGAGGATCAGGAAAAGTTACATGTAGGCAATACTTGAGGTTTATCTTGAAGGTGGAGAGGGATTCTCCTAGGTAGAGGGAAAGAGGGGGGAAATTCAAGGCATGAGCCACAGCCAGCACAGAGACAGGGACATGGGAGATACAGAAATGGCCAGTTTGGCTAGGGTTGATGTGAGGATCAAATGAGATAGTAAAGGTAAAGTGAATTGTAAAGTGCTTAGCAGAGTGCCTGGCACATAGCATTGGTATTGTTGAGGCTTTTCAGTCACGTCTGACTCTTTGTAATTCCACTTGGGATTTTCTTAGCCAAGATAATGCCAAGTATCTCTTCTCCATTTCCTTCTGCAGCTTCTTTTACAGATGAGGAAACTGAGGCAAACAGGGTTGTGACTCACACAGCTTGTAGGTGTCTGTGGCTGGATTTGAACTCAGGTCTTCCTGACTCCAGACCTAGCACTCTATCTACCATGCCATTTAGCTGCCCCCTGGTGTATCATAAGCTCTACTACATTAATAGATGTTAGCTACCACTACAAAATGCAAGTAGGAAAGTAATATCCGATGCTGTAGCAAAGATAGATTGGGGCAAGGTTGTGAAGGGCTTCAAAAGCTAAACAAGGCAGTTTTATTGTCCTTAGCAAGGATTCTCTCTGATCTACCAGTTTAGCAACCTTGTCAAAAAAGCAAATGAGTTTCATCTTTTTGTTCTTAATGGAGCCATGATATTCACTATGATCATAGATTACTTTTATAGATACTCATTAACCATTCCTTCAATAAAAAGTGCCAGAATTTTGCCCCTGGTTTACAGAAGAGATGCTTGGTAGCTTCTGTTTTTGATGATGCCATTTAAATAAATGACCTTGCTTTGAGATGGTTTTGTCCTCTGGAAAACAGGAATAAGAGGAGATACATCAGAAGTCATGAAATGAAATCTCAGGAGTACAGACATGTGGAGTAACTTGAATTGTGAATCATTAAGCCCCAGGGGGCTGAACAAGTGAGGGTTAACTGGAAGGATACCCTCCATGAACACCAGCATTGTCTAGTAGATGATGTATAAGACTAGAAGTCATGTGACCTAGGGTCTAATTTTACTTTTGCTATTAATTAGTTGTATAATTAGCCACTTATCCTCTCTGAGTTTCCATTTCTCACCATAAAATGTGGATAATAATATCTGTCTTAACCTGACTCAAAGATGTATTAGAGGATCAAGTGTACAAATGCCTATAAGCTGCCGCACAAACATAAGGCGTTATTATTGTAATATTGTCACATCTAGTCTGTGCTATATGCGCCATTTACCAAATGGCTAGCAAGGGTTAGGAATGTAGCTTGTGTGAGAGGATAAGAGGTCCCATGGAAGATTTAAATGAATGATTCTGGCCTTAGTGACACTTTGTTCTAATAAACTGAGGAAATCAGACAACTTTTGAAAGTTTCATCCACCCAGTTTTTAACCTAGTAATGTGACATCTTATCTGCATTTGGTTACCATGGAAAGCAACCATGGCAGCTACAGAGGAGCTATCTTGAAAGGGAGCTGGAGGGTAGGGCTGCCTGCATGCCACTGTCCATAAATGCAGGTATAAAAAAATATTGAGTTGCAATTTATAAAAGTTTTTGCCAAACTTGAGCCTTTATTATCTGTCTCAGTATGTTATTGTAACCTGACCTTGCATCTTGCTTTTCACTATCCTCTCCCTCCATGGGACTTTGACCATCTTGGTCTTAACACTATTTCTGTTCTGGACACTAGTTTCTTTCTCTTTTCCTTTATCTCTGTGACTTGAATGTCAGGTCCTGACCTTGGATTTTTACATAATTCTCCTGACCACTACTTATGCAAGACCCTCCCAGAAGCCATTCTCATATTCCCCAAACCGGGAAAGCTTCCATTAGTAACACAGAACCTACCAACCTGAAGCCAAAATTTAGACTCAACCATGGTCCCAACAAAGTCTTGACCATGGTGAAACAGTGTAATCATAATCACTTGATATCTGGTGTGAGAGGGGATGAGAGGTTCCTCTCCAGCATCACACTTGTGGAATGAATGGAAATTGCTTGTTATGCCTATGTTTACTATCATGAGAAAGAGGCTCCTCACCTAAAAGAGTAAATAGAGCAAGAGTTCTTAACTTTTTCTGTGTCATGGACCCCTTTGGAAATTTAGTAAAGTAAAGTAAAGTTTAGTAAAGTAAAGTCTATGGACCCTTTCTCAAAAGGATGACTTTAAATGCATGAAATAAGATACATGCAATGATAAAGGACACTAGCTATATTGAAATACAGTTATCAAAATATTTTTTAAAACATGGTCATGGAGCCCAGGTTAAAAACCTAAGTCACCTAAGGTGACTGGATCTGCGAAGTCTGATTATAGAGGGAAACTACTGGCAGCCAATTAAGTGATTGATGTAGTCAGGGGAAAAGAAAAGCTCAGAGATGATTCCAATCTTGAATTTAAAAAACTTCTACTGCTGACACCAAAGCCAGCCCTTTACCAAATTGTGATGTGACATTCTTCTGGCTTTTAGAAGTAGAATAGGTGGAATCAATAAGCAGAGTAGGGCAGAATCAAGATGGTGGAGAAGAGTGAGTACTCAGCTGAACTCTCTCAACATTCCCCTCCAAACAACTTTAAAAGAATGCCTCAGATCAAATTCTGGAAGAGCAGAGCTGACAGAAGGTCAGAGTAAAACATTCCAGGAGCAGGCCAGAATATGAGACAGTGAGAGAGAGACAGAGACAGAGAGAAAGACAGAGAGAGAGAGAAAGAGAAAGAAAGAGAGAGAAAGAGAGAGAGCGAGGGAGAGAGAAATCTGTGACATGGGAGTTGAGGCTGTCCCAAACCCCACATGGATGAAACACTAGTTGTGGGACTAGGAGGTGGCATAAGAAACAGCAGTAGCTTTGGGAGCTCTTAAACCAGAGACAGTAAAAGGACTTGGCAACTGGTCAAAAAGAGATTACAGAGGACCCTTCTGTTAGCACTACACACAGGACCACATGATATTTAGCAAATCCATTGCCTATATCCATTTCATGGCAGCTAGGTGGTATAGCAGATAGAGTGCTGGCCCTGGAGTCAGGAGGCTTCAGATACTTAATAGCTGTGTGACCCTAGACAAGTCACTTAACTCTGTTTACCTCAGTTTCCTCATCTGTAAAATGAGCTGGAAAAGAAAATAACAAAACACTATAGTATCTTTGCCAAGAAAACCCCAAATGGGGTCACAGAGAGTCAAATACAACTGAAATGACTCAACAACAACAAAAATACCCATTTCTGGGTTATAGTTCAAGGGTAGAGAGAAGCACTTTCAGTCAAGAGGGAGTAGTATGAAAGTCCTGGGGAGCAGTATCCCTTTTGTTCACAAGGGAGCAAGGGCCTTGAGAAGTAGTATTGTGTGCAGTGCCAAGGGATCAGGGGCCCTTCCTGGATAAGCACCAGAGTGCAGACCAGGAAGAGCAGTGACAATATCTTTCTCCAGATTATACCACCTTGAAAACACCATAAACTTCCAAACTCCCAGAAGTACCTCTGAAAAACAGCAACACAGAAAAAGCTTGAATCTTGAGACAATGCCTCACCCCTCCCAACTGAAGAGACCAACCTCAAAGTCAAGAAATATACTGAGAAAATAAACAAACAAACAAACAAAAAAACCTTGGCCATAAAAAACAACCATGGTGGCAGAGAAGAACAAGATATAAACTAAGAAGAAAACAATGTAAAACAACTACAAGCAAAGCCTTAAAGGAAAATATAAACTGGACACATGCCTGACAAGAATTGGTGGAGGACTTTAAAATTATTTTCAAAATCAAATAAGAGTAATAGAGGAAAAATTAGGTAAAGAAAAGACATCAAGGGAAGAAAAACATGAAAAGACAAATAATAACTTGGTAAAAGAAGTACGAAAAATACTGAAGAAAACAACAGCTTAAAAAACAGAACTGACCAAATGAAAAAAAGGTACAAAAGCTCACTGAAGAAAATAATTCCTTAAAAATTAAAATTGGTTAAATGGAAGCTAATGACTCCATGAGACGTAAACAATGAAATAAAGTAAAAAGGATGAAAAATACAAGAAAATGTGAAATCTCATAGGAAAAAACAACTGACTTATAAAATAGTTGAGAAGAGATAATTTAAGAATTACTGTATTACCTGAAAGTCATTATCAAAAAAAATATATCCTAGACATGTATTTTAAGAAATTATCAAGGAAAACTGCCTTGGTATTCTAGAGCCAGAGGATAAAATGGAAATTCAAAGAATCCAACAATCACCGCCTGAAAGAGACCACTAAATGAAAACCCCCAAGAATATAATAGCCAAATTAGAGAGCTCCCAGGTCAAAGGGAAAATATTTCAAGCAACCAAAAAGAAATCATTGAAATACCATGGTGCCATCATTAGGATCACCCAAGATTTAGCACCTTCCGTGGTGGATGGCTTGGAATATGATATTCCAGTAGACAAAAGTGTTGGGATTACAACCAAAAATACATGTGCATGTAACTGGAAAAAAGCCTAGAATATTAATAAAAATTTTAAATCCCCAATTAAACACCAAAATAAAAATCGTGAAAGGCAAAGGAGAGATTAATAAAACTAAAAGTTTAAAAAAATTGAACTACAAAAATAAAACTAGAAGCTGGTTTATGAAAAAAATAATAAAATAGATAAACTGTTGGTTTATTTGATTAAAAAAGTGTAAGAAAACCAAATCACCAGTATCAAAAATGAAAAGGATGATAACACCAATGAAGATGAAATTAAAGCATCTATTCAGGGTTATTTTGCCCAGTGATATGCCAGTAAAACTGACAATCTAAGTGAAATGAATGAATATTTACAAAACTATAAACTGCCTGGATTAATAGAAGAAGAAAGAAAATATTTAAATGACTATATCTTATAAAAAGAAATTGAGAAAGCTATAAATTAACTCCCTAAGAAAAAAAATCCCCAGGCTAAATGGATTTACAAGTGAATTCTACCAAATGTTTAAGGAACAATTAATCTCAATAATACATAAATGAAAAATAGGAAAAGAAGTCCTACCAAATTCCTTTTATGACAAAAATATGTTTTGTTACCTAAATCAGGGAAAACAAAAGCAGAGAAAGAAAACTATAGACTGTGGTCAAAGTACTATAAAACTGTGAATGCTCTTTCTTTGTTTTTCTTGCCTTTTTTTTTTGCAACATGGCTAATATGAACATGTGTTTTGCATGATTGATATCACATTTTTTTGCCTTCACAATGGGTGGGGCAGGGATGGTAGGGAGAGAATTCAAAATCCAAAATTAAAAAATAATGTTAAAAATAAATGTTTTTTTTCAAGAAGAAAGAAAACTATAGACAAATTTCTTTAATGAATATTTATGCAGAAATTTTAAATAAAATACTAGCAAAGAGATTACAGCAATATATCACGAAGCTCATAGACTATGACCAGGTGGAATTTATACCAGGAATGCAGGGCTGGTTCAATATTAGGAAAACTATAAGCATAATTATCAAGAACAAAAAACAATAAAATTTGTGTTATTATCTCAATAGATGCAGAAAAAGCCTTTGACAAAAAAAATGTCTTTCCTATTAAAAACACTAGAAAGCATAGGAGTAGATAAAGCCTTTCTTAAAATGGTGGGTAATATCTATCTAAAACCAACAAAAGTAATGCAGCCAAAATGAGAAGGAAAACAAGAATTTACATTTATCAGGATTGAATTTTATCTTATTGAATCCATCCCGATACTTTCACCCATCAAGATTCCTGTGGGTGCTGTCATCCTCTGTTAGCTATCCCTCCCAACTTTCTGTTGGCTGCAAATTTGACAAGTGTGCAATCTATGCTTTAATCCAAGACATTAACAAAAATTATTAAAGGCAGCATGATATGGTGGTTAAAGTGTTTAATTTGAAGTCAAAAAGATCTGAGTTAAAATCCTACCTCTGACCTTAGCTATGTGACCACTTTGCCTCTCAGTTTCCTCATCTGTAAAACAGGAAAAGATTGGAGTAGGTGATCTCTAAGTCCCCTTCTAGGTCTAAACCTATAATCCTGTTACATTATACGTTAAATGTAATAGGTCCAAGTATAGATCCTTGAGTGCTCTGTCTGGACTCAGGAAGATCTGAGTTCAAATCTAGCTTTAGATACTGTGTGACCCCAAGCAAATTACTTAACCTCTGTCTGTCTCAGTTTCCTCAACTGTAAAAATGGGATAATAATGGCTCTTATCACACAGGGTTGTGTGAAGATCAAATGGGACTTAGTACAGAGTAGGCACTATATGAATGCTAGTTATTATTAATATTATTTTGCACTAGAAACCTCCTGCCGCAGTACCCTTTGAATCCAACAAGTTCTGAGTCTATGTAATTATACGATCATCATTTAATCCAGATCTTTTCATGATTTCCACAAGAACAATATGAGATCCTTCCCTAAAATCTAAGTAAATTGCATCCACAGCATTTACTTTATCTAGTAATTTAGTAATCCTTCCAATCACTGCTTCTCTTTATGCATATTTCTCAGTGATCCCCTGAGTGATCAGTTCTAGAATTTTCCCAGAAATTGAAGGCAACCTCACTGACCTATGTCTTGCAAACTCTGTCTTCTTTCCTCTTTTTTTAAAAAAATTATGGCATTTGCCCTTCTCCAGACTTGCAGCACTTCTGTTTTCCATGATCTTTCAAAGGTAACTAAGCAATTGCATCTGCTGGTCCTTTCAGGATCTGCGGATACAGATCTTCTAAGCCAGGCAAGTTGAGTTCATTGAGGGCAACTAGATGCTCTCTTACTATCTCCTTATTTACTTGGGAAGTCATTTTTTGTCTCACACCTCC
Source organism: Phascolarctos cinereus (assembly GCF_003287225.1). Taxonomy (NCBI): domain Eukaryota; kingdom Metazoa; phylum Chordata; class Mammalia; order Diprotodontia; family Phascolarctidae; genus Phascolarctos; species Phascolarctos cinereus. Next base: position 572,383,883 of record NW_027555847.1, on the reverse strand, counting down.
AGCATCACAGTCATACTGCTTGTCAGAGAAAACAGGCAAAATTTAAGCAGCTCTCCCTTCTCCCTGTCATCAGTTATCATCATCCCATCCATTGTAAACAAAGGACCTAAATCTCTTCTTTGATCCTCTTTTTTCTCTCTAACAAAAACAGCTAAACCCAATCCCCTTTTACTGCCCTTTGCTTCCCTCAGAAACCTCAGCTCATCTTATCTTTAGCATTTCTGACCCTATTTCTACCTTACTGGTACTTACCTCTTATAATTATCTTCTGTTTCCTGGCCTTGCATCTTTCCTTTCTTTTAAAAATCTCAGTTGTTTGGTGAGTTCCGTGTGATTCTACATTGACCTCTTCAGAGAAATCCCATTTTTCCTCTTTATTGGAACTGCTACCTTTTAGGTGTTCAGAGGGAAGTTAGGTGTCGAAGAGGGTAGAGCACTGGGTTGGAAACCAGGAAGACTCATCTTCCTGAGTTCAAATCAGGCCTCAGACATTTGCTAGCTGTGTGATCCTGGGCAAGTCACACAAATTTTGCCTCAGTTTCCTCATCTGTAAAATGAGCTGGAGAAGGAAATGGCAAACCACTCCAGCATCTTTGCCAAGAAAACCCCAAATAGAATCACGAAGAGTTGGACACAACCAAACAACAACAAATGTGTTCAGAATTTGATTCTTAAACTTCTCTCATCCCTTCTTGTCTAACCTCCCCTGTAATATTGGATCTGTGTGATTCTCCCTGTCATTTCTCTCCCTTTGGAAAGTGTCCACAGAATCTAGGGTGCATGAAAAACTATATCCAGATTTCCTCTCCCTCTCTTTCACAAACTCTAGGGTGAAATGATCCAACCTCCCCCAAAGTTCCCATTATTTGTAACTCAACAACCAATTCCTCTTTGTTAGTGAGAGATAGTGAAACGGACAATAGCATGTTCTTTTTTTCTTTTTTTCAACATTTCGAAGGATGAAGTTATCACTAAGGCAAATCAAGAAGTTATTAGCTATTCTGTTTTGGGCAAAGAAAGAGTTCCAACATTTGTCTGGATAGTTGAAGCTCCGGGCTTATGATCTATTTCCCAAAACTCCTCCTGTATTTCCTCTCTTTGTCCCAGTGGTCTATAGTATACTCCGATAACAAAATCACTTGTTTCTCTGTCCACTGCCATTGATCCTTCAATATTTTCTATCATGCTTCCCTCCTCTGGTTCCTGAATTTCCTTACATGACTATACTCTATTAGATGCATTGCTACTCTCTTTCTTTCCAGCTTCTTTTGAATATATGATACTCATCCATAGCCATGGTCTGGTCATAGGTTTAATCCCAATGACACTTAGGAGGTCAAATCTGTCAACTCATGTTATGACCTCTAGTTTCTCTTGTTTATTACTTAAACTTTGGGCACATGTATATAGATAGACATGTTAGGACATGGGTTTTACTACCAGCCCCTTCCTTAGATTTTGTCACTGGTATATTTTTGGATATCTCCACTGTTATTTTTCTTCCTCTTTGTAGTTACTCTCTATGGTATCTAACTTGAGGGGTATATTGAGCCAGTCTTCTCCCTCCCCTACCTTTTTAATTTAATTTAAGGCCCATTTGATTAGATTTGCACTTTGCAAACACATTCTTATTAGCCTTTGTTAAGCATAATCCATCTCTGGCAAGAAATCTGTCATCCCTATATTTTAGGTCATGTTTCAGAAATCCAAATCCCATTCTCAGACAGCACCTTCTTGGCCAACGGTTTTCTTCCAAAATTAATTCTTCTCTTCTGAGTCCATTGCCTTCAATGAATAATAGTGAGGAAAAGACAACTTGTATTCCCCAGCCCCTAGTCTTTGGTTTTTTGCCTAAAATGTCATAGTCATTGCCAATGCCTTTTCACCTTCTAGCAATATGATTGGTACTCACATGAATCACCAGAAGTTGTTAGTTGTCATCCACTTTGATAAATCTTGGGAGGTCTCTGTAATTATATTTATACAAAGCCTTGGGAAGTCAACAGACCTCTCTAAATCCTTTGATTTAAGGATGATGAATCTGAGCAAAGAGAGGTTAAATGGCCTAAGTGGCCTAAAGTCATAAAAGTAGTACCAGAATTAATAATCTAACCTGGGTCTTCTAATTCCAGATCTAAAGTTGTCCATCTTTGTCTTTAGGCTATATCCTCACTCCTTTTCTCTAAATTTTTTCTCCACTCAGAAGCCACCGCTCAAGGGGCATTCCTTCTCTACTTCTTTCCCCTCAACCCACGCCTTCTCCCCAGTGAAATGTAGGATTTGTCTCCTATATCTTTCCTTCTCTTCATTCATATAAACACCATCTTATTTCAAGCCCTCTTCACCTGTCACCTAGACTCTTGCAATAGGGAGTGGTCTTCCTGTGTCAGGTCTTGGAAAGCAGTTAGAGTGCTGGCCTTAGAGTCTGCTTCAAATCCAGCCTGAGATACTACTGGGTATCTGAGGTGGGTATATGGGTATAATGGGTATAATGGGTATAATAACCTACCTCCATGGTTGTTGTGAGCATCAAATGTGATATTTGTAAGGCATTTAGCATAGTGCCTGTCTGGTACATAGCAGGTGATTAATAAATGCTAACTTAGGAGTCTCTCCCATCCCAGTCCATCCTCCATGTAGCAGTCAAAGTGATTTTCCTAAAGCATAGGTCCAACTGTGTCATCCCTTAATAAACCCCAATGGCTCCCAATCACCTCCATGATCAAAATATAAAGTCCTATATTTGATATTTAAAGCCTTCCAAAGCCTAATTCCTTCCTGCTGCTTTAGTCTTCTTAAACTTCGCTCTCCTCTATAAACTCTGCACTGCAGATACACTGTATTGTACGAGATCATATCTGAAAACCACTTAGTGTACTGCCTGGCATACAGTAGGTGCTATATAAATACTTATTCCCTCCCCTTTTCCTCTCCCTCCCTCGCCCTTCTGTACTACTTACTGTACCTCTAACATGACATCCAACCTGCCATGTCTGTGCCTTTGTACTGACTGTCCTCCATTAAGACTCATCTCCACTTCATGGTTTTCATGTCTTCCTTCAAGATTCATCCCAAATCCGGGGCAGCTAAGTGGTGCAGTGGATAGAGCACTGGCCCTGGGTTCAGGAGGACCTGAGTTCAAATCTGACCTCAGATACATAACACTTACTAGCTGTGTGACCCTGGGCAAGTTACTTAATCCCATTGCATAGCCAAAAAAAAAGATTCATCTCAAATCCTCCCTTTTGCAGAATTTTCCTGGTCTTACCCCTCAACTGCTAGTTCTTTCCCTTCTGATTTTACATTCTTTTTCCCTTCTGTAGCTCTATGTGCCTAGTTATTTAACTGTTGCCTCCTTCCATTATAATTCGAGCCCCTTGGGGCAGGGACTGGTATTTACCTTTCTTTGTATTCCTAGTACTTAACACAGTGAAACACATAGAAAGCACTGAAGTGGTAAGTCTTTAATAAATGCTTGTTGAATGAATGAATGAATGAATGGCTTTCATATATCATTGCTGACCTGTAAAGCTCAGCTTGAAATGACATTTTAAAATATAAGGCACTTTATCTCTCCTATTTTATAATCATCTTCAATATAAATCAAAAACTTTTTTCAGAATCATGAGATATTTTCAAAAAAGATTTGATTTTTATACATTATCATCATCATCATCATCATCACCATCATTGTTATTATTGATTAAGGTCACTTTGTGTTGGAGTGAGTCTGGCAGTGCTAAAGAGATCTAATCATAGAATGTCAGAGCTGGATGGGACCTCAGAGATCATCTAATTCCTTAGTTAATAGATGGGAAAGGAGCAAAGCACAATGAGTAAAATCCATTTTTAAATATTTTATTGATTTTTTTCACTTTGTTGTCATTTCCCTATGCCACTACTCCCCCAAATAGAACATTCCTTCAGAATGAAGAGGGGACGCAGTGGACAAAGTACTAGGCTTTGAGGCAGGAAGACTCATCTTCCCAAGTTCAAATCCAGCCTTAGACACTTAGTAGCTGTGTGACCCTGGGCAAACCACTTAACTGTTTCCCTCAGTTTCCTCATTTGTAAAATGAGCTGAAGAAGGAAGTGTCAAACCACTCCAATATCTTTTCTGAGAAAACCTCAAATAGGGTCACAAAGAGTCAAGCACACTGAACAACTGCTCTTAATGGAGTACAGATAAGTAAAACAAAATGATACTTTGCCATAAAATGCATATCACATTCCACAGCTGTAGTCCACAACCTATCTATGAAAGAAGAAAGGCATGTTTTGACAATTGTCCACTGAAGTCTGGATAAGTCTTTGCATTGATCTGAGTTCTGGTACCTTTTCACAATGATCAAAATCTTATTAGCAAAATACTTAAAGAACTGTTTCCTTCACTGGGGAAGTCAGGATATAGTTCTCCTAAAATCATCAAATCCTGTGGACATAGTCATCTGTAAGAACATTGGGACTGTTTCCCTTGCAGGAGGCTACTTCCGAATAGCCTCTGCTTTCATTTTGAGAAGACCTTACATCTTTTATATTCAGTGATAGATAACCACTGACATTTCTAATGCCTAAATATTTTACAGAAGCAATAGGGACAAGAACTGAGATCTAGTGGAAAGAGTATTGGATCAGAAGTCAGAGGAACTGTTTTGGAATCCTGCCTTTGCCACTTATCAGATCTATAACTTTCAGCAATTCACTTAAACCCTCTTGACCTCAGTTTCCTCATTTGTAAAATGAAGAAATTGGATTTGATGATCTTTGCATTCCTTTCCAATACTCAATCTGCAATCCAACTGGTATCTGGGCAGAGGATAAGAATGATCAAGGACAAGAAATGAAAGAAATGTAGTTGGTGATTAATCGTGATGCACAGAGAGCCAAGTCTTAAATTTCAAATGAGGAACTCAAAGACAATAGAGAGGTGCTCACTAGCTGGAATGGCTCTGAGAGCCTATCAAGCTGACAGTAATACACAGAAATCGGGGGTAAGAAATTATTTTTTAAGAAAGTCACATAAAACAATTAAATCCTAGAATGCTTAAAATTGAAAGGGACTATTTAGCATGATCTAACCCACTTTCTTGCTTTTCAGGAAAGGAAACTGAGACCCAGGGAGATCTTTTGGACAAGCAGTAACTTGCCCAAGGTCACAAAAATCGTAAGTAGCAGGTAGAGTGCTTGAATACCAGTCTTCTCAGTCAGAGGTCTCTGTCAGTGATAGGACAAGGACACAAAAGTACTAGATACTAAGTCCATGCCCTTGTTCTGAGGAAGAGCTGAGGTCCTGGGTCCAGAGTTTCTGATGTTTCACCTAAAGATTGGGTCTACTGGATGTGTGAGTTTAACGTCAATTGCAAACTATTTTTATCTTCTTTATTGCTTTGCCTGTTCACTGGAGGAGTGACTCTATATGCTAATCAAACTGAAGTGTGCATTTCTTAGAACTCCTGGAGTTGGAGTGGCCTGTGTCCTATGGAGTGCATTATGTACTTCCTGGAAACTGATTAGATCTGGGAGAGGCTATGGGTAAACAAACATATGGTGTTTTATTGTCTATTTTACTGGTTTTGTTGACCCTATGCCAAGAGTAAAGCACTATATACAACTAAACATGTTTTGTTTCTTCCTGTGGGGATATGATTTCTATACGCCAAGGCCATGTAACTGGGGGCTCAGGGAATTACAAATTCTGGGAAGAAATGGAGATTTGTAATAGGAAAGTGGCCTTAAGGTGATTATTATTGGGATGCACGCTAATACCCATATGCTAGGGATATAAAGTTGTCTGCTCTCTGCTTACAGTGTCTACATGGCACTGCCTAGCACTTCTGGTAACTGGTGAAGCTTTATAACTTCCAGAGTGAGCATGGGATTTGCCCAACTATGATTCTTCCTATTGAATAGGATCAGGTTAGTGGCTAGTAGCACCACCTAGTGGTTAAATGAATCATCAAACGCAATTTGTCTTTGTATCCCCATCACCTGACACAATGCTTTTTGTACATAGTTGACACTTAACGAATGGTTACTGAATTGAATTGAACCTCAACTTTGAACTAGAAGAGTGGATGAAAGAGAACGAACTGAAATTTCTCTGGAATCAAAACAATTTCTTAAGTGTCTTTTTTTCCCCTTTAGTGTGATTTTTACATATTTTTCACTCTGCATTTATGGCAGATGAACAAGTTGATTTTGGGGACTTTTAAAAAAAATTATTGAGGCACTACCAAAAGAGCGCTTTTACATCTGCTTTGATATAATAAAGTCTCATTCTGCCTAAATTACTGCAGCTGCCAGGAATGACCATTATCTTCAGGTGCTTCAAAGCAGAGCAACTATACCTCTCTAGGACTTATCTCTGCCTCATTACAGAGAAATGCTTCAGGAACATTAACACTAAATGATCCCTTGAGCTAGTCATGCACTATTTAAGAAAGAATATAAATTCCACCTTATGGGAGATTGAGTCCCTGTAGGGAAGAGAAGAGAGGACAGATGTAGGAAAACTCCCTCACCCATCTCTTTGGCCACTGCAGGAATGACTAGAATATCTGCAATTCTATGGAGAATGATTATAGGCATCAGAACTAGTCAAATGCTTGTGTCTGTGCCATTGGGGTAGTTGAAAGCCACTCACAGGATCTTGTGAGTGTATCAGTGCAGAAGGCTAATCAGTGGTTGTATTGCGTGCAGATTTATGCTATGTGTTTTACCATGAGAACAAAGTATCAGTAGGACACTTTGGGGTTGAGGTAAGTGTATGTTTTTGTGTGAGAACAAAGAACGCAGAAGCTGAGAGCCCTCATTGCTGAGAGGGATGATTGAGGGATGAAAGTGATTTCAGAGTCTGGGGGCCCCAAGCTGCTGGTCTTGACATAAGTTCTTTCCGCTGAATGGTCATCATGGTAGGGGATGCAGGGGCCAGAATGTGCATAACAGAGGCATGTGTGGCATGCTTGCTATTATCCTCCATACAAAAATATGACCAACTGAGGAAGTGGGAAGATAGGCTTTTTGTCTCATGTAACTTATGAGCATACTTGAGCTATTTCCAAAGGAGAGGGCAAAGGGTAGAAAAGGAGACTGGATGACCTAACAATGCTCAGTCTCCTCTACCTTTCCCATTCATGTGGTGACAGTGAATATTTAGCATGATGATCCCAGGGCATGGAAAATTGCTGGCGTGATATTAATCATCAAGGGAAGATGAAGTATATGCCTAGTATTAAGAATGTATTAAGTGTGTGTATATATAATATATCTATGCATATATATATACATATATATAATATATCTATGCATATATATATATATATACATGTATAATTATATTTTAATTCTTTATAGGTTAGTAATCATAAATAGTATAAATATTTTTTTTAATCTAAGTCATCCAATTAATCAGCACACACTCATTCTCTGGTCATTCCTGATAAGTGAAAAGTTACTGTATTTCAAATTTGACAGTAAGAATATATCATGCTGTTTTAGAAACAGCGTGATGTGGGGGCCAAGGAAACCTGGAATGAAGTCCCACAACTGACACATACTGGCTGTGCTACTTTGGACAAATCACTTAACCTCTAAGTGCCCTAGACAGCTCTCTCAAGAGTATTAGTTACCAAAGAAATTCCAATAAACATTAGTGCAGAAAGTTTTCTCATCTAAGAGTTCACTATGCCAAAGAAATCACAAATACTTTATCCTTACACTATTAAAAATATCACTATGGTCTTAAAATATTATGGCTTACTACTAAGCAATATTATACATGCAGTGGCCATATATTTCTTACACCCCAATTTGTTTATGTATTTGGAATGGATCGGTTTGACCACTCGGCCAGTTCCTGGTTACCATGGCAACTGCTCAGTGGTAAATTTCATGCAAGTACAAGTGCCACAAAAGGAAACAACATTTAAGGAGACTTAGAACAAGGAATATAAAGACCATCTTCACTTCACAAAAAAATGGACTCGTCATTGTTTCATAATTATGCTAAGGAGGCAAATGGCTTCAAATAGCAGCTTAAAAGTAAAATATATAAGTCAAACCAATACTGAGAAAATCATGTTTCATTTTATGCCTAGGTGAAAGTGCTCTCATTTATCTGGTCTTGTTAGCTGCAGAATTTTCTTACTCTGTCCAAATTATAAAGAATCCTGAATTTTATGAGAAGCAGATTAGGTGGCTCAGGTATAGAGAATCAGTCAGTGAGAAGGTAACTTGAGTTTGGTCCCATGCTTCCTTATTGATTTGTGGCTTTGGGCAGGTCAGTTGACCTCTCTGTCACATCTAAGGGGAGATAAAACTTCACAGCAAGTCTTTTACGAGCAAGACGTTGGGCTTTAATGGACTGGAAGTTTTCAATAGGAATCAAGAAAGCGACACAGCAGCCAAAGAAACTAATGTACTCAACCTTCATCAATAGTTCAAAGCAAAAGTGTACTCTGCCCTGGTCAGCCCACACCTGACTATTGCTTTCATGTTGCTGCCTGGGATCAGTTCCTGAAGGGATGCAGATAAACAGGAACATGTTCAGAGTAGAGTGATCAGGATAGTGAAGGCACTTGGAACTATATTCTATAATGATCATTTGAAAAAAACTGCAGGTCTCTATTTGACAAATGGTGAAAAGATATGAAGGGAGAATTATTAGAGGAAAAAAAGAAAAAGGATGAGGAGTGCTTCGCTTGGAGAATATAATAATAACAATAGACAGTAACAGCTAACATTTACATAAAACTATCCAAAAAACCAGAAAAGGCTGCTTCTGTTGGTATTTAATTTCTTGTCACTGGAAGTGTTCAAGCATAGACTGTGCCACCACCTGTCAGGGATGTTATAGATGGAATTTAATCATTCATTAGACAGAGAACCTGCCTCTTAGGTTCCTTCCAGTTCTAAGGTTCTGCTAGGCCTGGTGTAAAACATTCTTATAATCCTAGCTACCAGAGAGGCTGAAGTTGGTGGATCACTTGAGTTTAGGAGTTTTTAGCTATAGTGGGGCCATAGTTTATTACGTGTCCAAAATAAGTCCAGCATCAATATTTTGAGCTCCCAGAAGGAGAAATTACTCCAGTTGCCTAAGGATGGGGTGAAAAGGCCCAGGATGGAAATAGAAGAGGTTAAAACTTCTATCAGGAGTTGGGTCCACCAGTAAGTGTCTGCTACACTTCCAATCCAGGTGAGATAGGGAGACCTAAACAAACAAAACAAAATAAAAAACAAACAAAAATGCTAAGATTTCCTGAGTCAAAAAAATTATTATCGGAATATCGTAGAAAGGGTCTTTGCCTCTTCCTTGTTATAACAATGTTACCTATAGTAGAAACTGCCACAGGTAACATATATAGGACTCTCTTATTGGGAAGGAAGGCGGGATAAGAGAAGACGGAAGAGATGGGAAGAAGAGAGGAAGGGGATGGATCTTTGTTCCATTTTTCTTCCACATAGTCAAGACATGGTCTAAGGACCAGAAACACACACACACACACACACACACACACACACACACACACACACACACACACAGAATACCTCAGGGACACAGACACCACAACTCCCTTGATGCCATTCCCAAAGGGAGAACAACTAGAGAGAATAAACAGGAGATATACACAGAAGGTTGAACTCCCAAGATTTCTGACTGCTGGGTCTACGCTCCCAACTCATACCTGAAAATTCTGTCTGCATCCTCTCATGTTCATCTTCACACACAAACAAACTCCTAGAAAAGGGCATGGCCAATTCTCCAGCCCTGTTTTCATGTCCATTTCCCTTAAATATCCTGATGATGGCAGTCCTATGAAGAAGCAGACAGGCAGTCAGCCAAACTAACAGCTTTTATCAGTAGCCAAGACTCAGTGAAAGCCTTTTCTAGCAGCCTCCTGTTAAGGATGCCTCATCTGGTCTCTCTACAGCATGCTGGTAAGTGTTTAACAACTACCTCTCCAGGAAAAAGAATCATATAATTTTATGTACACACACATGCACACACACACACACACACACACACACACACATATACACACATACATACACATATATATGCATATACCTATACCCATAACACACTTTTAAGTTTTATTTGCATTGTTAGCATTTTCTCCATCACTTTCTTAAGTCTTGACAATTAACAAAACAGTAACTCGAACCTTGGTTTGTAGTATTTGATGATTTCCAAGGTGTACACACTTACACTGAAAATTTAACAATTGAGCTCTCCCATTCATATTGACTGTGGCACACCCCTGTCTCTCTTCCATCTCTGAGCCCCATTATACTTCTCATTTGCCACTAAACAGACATTCCAGAAGTCTATGAATATTTTTGCTTACTCTCTCCTCTCCTTGGAGCTGCTCTGAATATTAAATAAATCTTTTCAGATCCTCAAGTGAAACATGTTATGCCAGTAGAGGACATTATTATATCAAAACAGAGCTGAAAATGGTCTTTCTGTGTCCATCCATTTCATATTAGAAAGAACAGAATGAATCAATACGCTCCATGTAAAACCAATTCATTTGGAAACATTCTCATCATGTATGAAAGATCTAAGAACACAGAAGAAGGTTCCTCAAATTCTTGAATTTAGGAAATTTTCTCTAAAGTCTCCCAAAAGGACCTTCTGCAGCTATTTAAAACCATTCCTCACTCTTTGGAAATTATTTTCCTGGACTTAGCCAGGGTCACCTCTCAAGGTTCTCTTCAGTTCTGGGATTCCACAAACTAACGTGCTCCTTCTAGATTCCACATCAGTGTGAAGGTATAATTCCAAGCCAAAAATACAAAAATCCAAGATTACACCAAAAGATGTTTAGAATGACAATTGGCTTCAGACATTTTGAAACACAAATTGCCTCTTCTCTGCCTTTTTTATGCCTCATTACAAATCTACAATTTAGAAATAGTAGTACTAAGGTGAAGACTTTCTCCAGATATGTGCTATTGAAGACAGAAAATGTCCAGGCCCATCTGGTGTTGCCAAAGTGTCTTTTATTCCAATTGGCCTGATAATCTGATTTATCTAAAGCCAGGCCTAAGATGTGCTATATACTCTTTCAACTCTAGGGCTTCTTGCACAAGTTTAATTGTATTCCATTGCTTCTGTAGGGGTAAAAGCTATTCTGAAGCCCGTAGGGTTTGTTTCTCCTTTTCTTATTGGGAAGGAAGGTGGGATAAGAAAAGACAGAAGAGATGAGAAGAGAGGAAGGGATGGATATTTGTTCCATTTTTCTTTCATGTAGTCAAGACATGCTCTAAAACCATGATTCTCTAACAAGCCTATGGAGAGACCATTTCATACCTGTTTTCAAAATCTTGTTGTGACTTTAAAAACATATTTTAAAGATTAAATTCTGATACAGCTTAGTTTTGTAACTCCAAACTGGTAAAGAAAGCAGGTGTATATGAGTGCAGAGGTAGCCTTCTGATCTTGCTGGTGACAGTTGCTATGGAAACAATTGAATGCAAAATTAATTTGTACATTGCTCACCTAAGTTATCGATTGGGAGGAAGAGAGAAGCTTAGGGCAATCTACCACCAAAAAAAAAATCTTTAAAGGAAAGTTGGAAAGGTGTTCGTCTCGATAAAAACTTTTTGGTTCAACTCAGTCAAGAAGCATTCATTCAGCACCTAGGGTATGCAAGGTATCATGTCCTAGGACAAATCTCCCTGGGGACTGGAAAACAAAGCAGCAAGGTCAGTCTCTGTCCTTAAGAATAGGTGAAGAGATCAGCCAAAAATACTAGATAATCAGAGAAGGGAGAAAACGCTAATTTTGAGGATCTGGAAACTTCAAGAGCAAGTGGCCTCTGAAGCTGGGGAGAACTGTGATATAAGATAACACGGGAGGTTTGGGTGAATAACTGTTTTTCTTTAGGGTCCCACAGGAATGAGAAAGACAGTTTCTACCTCAAATTAGGGAAAGCAAGTGTTGCCCGCATACCACTGGCTAGGGGGAAAGTCTGAAAATTCTATGTTTCTGTTACTCTCTCTCTTGATAAAAAATCTATTGCAAATAAAAGCTATTGGGACTGTGGCATTCACTGAAGTTGCTGAAAGTCGGGAATCTGGGAAATGTAATTATGGAAAACCAATGTTAGGGTAGGAAGGATTGATTGCATTTAAGACGAGTCAGTAAGGTACTTAATTGTGGCTAAATGGTTTTTTAAAATTTCTTTAGCTCTTACTTTTAATTACATATCATCTTTTGAAATCATAGTTTCATACTATTATTAATCAATAAGTAATTATTAAACACTTACTAGGTTCCAGGCCCTGTGATAAATGTAGGCCATATGAAGACAAGAGTGAAACAATTCTTCATCCAGTCCCTTGATCCCTCAATTCTCTCCCAGGCTGTCCCATTTGCATTAACCATTCTTTACTCTTTTCCCCATCTTAATCACTTGATGAATCAATTCAACTCTAAGCTAGTTTCCTCTTTTGAATCCCTAGCTCATTTATCATATCACCAATTACACACAGTCAAGCCTTAGTTTTGGATCACTCCCACTATTTGCCACCTTCACCCCTACACATATGCTCCAGAACAAAGATGGAGAAAATCATGTAACCGTTCTGAATAGATCCACTAGAAGTTTATGTTTACAACCTCAACTGAGTCCTTGCTGTTGCTAAGCAATCTTACTATCCTTTATCAACTAAATCAATTCATCAGTTTATCAACTAATCCCTTATCAACTCACTATTGTACTCTCCATGGAGGTTCTTCCAAACCTTTCCATTCCTACTCAAACCTCCCATGGCTCCTCCTCTTCCCACTCTCTGAGATGGGAACTTTGCCTAATACTGTACAAAAATTGAAGTCATTTATCATGAGCTCCCTCTTTCTCCCCTCTTCCTTATCTCTTATCACTCAGATAACGTCTGCCACTATCTCCTTCTTTTTCTCTGTCTCATATGATGAAATGGCTTTACTCCTTACCAAGGCTAACCCCATTTGTTTAAGTGATCTCATTCCATCCTGTCTCCTCCAACAGATTGTCTCCTGTGTTATTCCCACTCTATCACTTATTTTCTATCTTTTCCTATCTATCTATACCTTCCCTTCTGCCTACAAATATGCCCATGTCCCCATTCTCAAAAAACCCTCATTTGATCCTTCTACCCTGTCATAGTCCCATGTCTCTTTTGCCCTTTGTAGCTAAACTCAAGAAAGCCATCTACAATAGCAGCTTCTACATTCTCTCCTCTCACTCTTTTCTTTACCTCTTACAATCTGGCTCCCAACCTTATTATTCCACTCACACTGCTCTCTCCTAAGTTACCAATGATCTCCTAACTGACCAGTCCAATGTCCTTTTCTCAACTCTCATCATTCTTAAACTCTGCAATCTTTTAGGCTGCTGATCACCCTCTTCTCCTTGATACTCTATGTTTTTGGGATAGCATTTTCTCCTGGTTCTCCTTCCACCTATCTGACCAATCTCCTTTCCTGGATCTTCATCCAGATTTTTAACCATTGGTGTTCCACAGGGTTTGTCCTGTTTTCTCTTCTCTTCTTTCTCTATACTACTTCACTTGATGATTTCATCAGCTCCCATGGATTTAATTACCATCTCTATGCTGATGATTCTCAAATTTACTTATCTTGCCCTAAACTCTCTTCTGACTTCCAGTCTCACACATCCAACTGTCTTTCAGGCATATCAAACTGAATGTCCAGTAGATATCTTAAATACAACCTGTCCAAAACATAACTCTTTATCTTTCTCCCTAAACCCTCTCATTCCTACCTTGCCTATTACTATAGAGGGCCTCCTCTTTACCACCCTCCCAGTCCCTTAGGTTCACAACCTTGGTATCATCCTCCACTCCTCCCTCTCACTACCTTTTCCAATCAATTGCCAAGGCCTGTCAATTTCACCTTTGCAACATCTTCCAAAGGTACCTCCTTCTCTCCTCTGAGATTGCCACTACTCTGCTAGGGGGCTCTCAGCACCTCACACCTGGACTGCTGCAAGCCTGCTGGTGGATCTGCCTGCCTCAAGTTTCTTTCCATTCCAATCCATCCTCCATTCAGCCACCAAAGTGATCTTCCTAAAGCTCAAGTCCAACCATGTCACCACCCTTCTCAATAAACTCTAGTGGCTTTCTATTGCCTCCAAGATCAAATACAAAATCCAAACCCCTTCATAACTTAGCCCCCTCTTATCTTTCCAGTTTTCTTATACCTTATACCTTACTTGCCACCAGGTTCTTTTGGATCCCATGACACTGGCTCTCTTGATGTTCCATAAACAAGACATTCCATCTCTTGGCTCTGGGCATTTTCTTTGGCTATCCTCCATGCCTAGGATTCTCTCCCTCCTCATCTCCACCTATTGCTCTCCCTGGCTTCTTTTAAGTCCCAACTAAAATCCATCTTCTACTGTGGGAGGCTTAAGGACGTGTCAAAACTCCAGCAGAAAGAAATCCAAATACAATACAACATAGATAAGGTTATTTGTGGTGTTCTAAGTCAATATGCAGCCTCCTCAGATCCTTTTCAATTTGAGTTCAACATCATTCTTCTACAAGAAGCCTTTCCCATCCTCTCTTAATTCTAGTGCCTTCCCTCTCCTAATTATTTCCTATTTATCCTGTATTTAGTTTATTTGTACTTATTTGTTCAATTGTTGTCTCCCTCAGTAGATTGTGGACTTTTTAAGGGAAGGGACTGTCTCTTGCCTCTTTTTGTATCCCCAGTGCTTAGCACAGTGCCTAGCAAATAGTAGGTGCTCAATAAATGCTTACTGGTTACTGACATGTATAGATATATACAAAAGATGTTTATACATTGACATGCATAGATATAGTCAATATATACAAAATTGAAACAACATAACCTTAGAGGAGAAGTCACAAACAGTTGGGGGTAGAGGACAAGGAAAGGTCTCCTGCAGAAGATAGTTCTTGGGCTCAGTCTGGAAGGAAACCAAGGATACCAAAAGCAGAGAGTGAAGAACAAAAACATTATGGACATGATGGATGGGAGAAGCAAGTATGAGAATCAGCAAGTAAGCCAGTAAGACTAGATCCTAGAGGGGGTGAAGGTAATAGCATGCAAAAAGACTAGAAAGGTAGGAAGTAGTCAGGTGGTAAATGTCAAATAGAGGTAATAGAGAACCACTGGACTTTATTGAATCAAAGAATGATATAGTCAGACCCACCTTTTAGGAAAATCAATTTGGGAGATGCTGGAATGGTATTGCAATGATCTAGGCAAGAGGTGATAAGAACCTGAACTAGGATAATGACTGTGTGAGTAGAGAAGATGGCAGATATGAGAGATATTATGGAGGTAGAGAGGATTTGGCTACTGATTGAAAGTGAGCGTTTGAGGATGACAGTAACATGGTAAACCTTAGTAACTGGAAGGATGGTGGTGTCCTCTTTAATATTAGGAAAGTCTAGAAGAGGGGTTGGTTTGGGGGAAAGATAATGAGTTTTGTTTTGGATGTGCTGAGTTTTGAGATGCATTTGCTGTATCCAATTTGAAATGTTTAGTAAGTAGTTCATCACGTTATAGGGAAGCTCAGGAGAGAGATTAGGGCTGAATATATGGCATAGAAGTTATCTTCACAGAGACAATCATTGAACTTACGGGAGCTGATGAGATCTGCTGGAAATGTGGAAAGAAAAGAAAGGGGGTCCAGGATAAAGTCTTTGGGCACAACCATGGTGGGCATAATATGGATGAGGATCCAGCAAAGGAGAGTGAGAAAGAACTGTCAGAGAGGTGAGAGGAGAACCAGGAGAGAACTGGATCACAGAAACCCAAAGGGGAGAGAGAGTATCCAGAAACAAAGGGAAATCAAAAATGTCAAATGCTGTGGTGAGGTCAAGAAGGATGGCAGTTGAGGACAAGACCATTAGATTGGATGGTTAAGAGATTATTGAATGATGTGACTGGAAACCAGAATGCTGAGGGTTATAAGGGAGTGAGAGGAGTAGGTAACATTCTCAAGGAGTTTGTCTGAGAAAATCAAGTATCATAGAAACTTAGAGGTCATCAAGTCCAACCCCCTAATTTTACAGATGAAGAAATTAAGGCACAAAGAGGCTAAGTAACTTGCCTATGGTCACATAGCTAGTAAGCATCAAAGGTAAGACTTGAGATCAAGTCTTCCTGACTCTAAGCTCAGCACTCTATCCATTGCGCCATGGGCTGTCTAGATAGTTTGCTTTTATGAGGATTATTTTAAGGAGGTTGGGGGAGAGACCTGGGCATGTTCATAGCCAGGAAGGAATGAACTTATATATTGAGAAAGATTAAAGATTAGTGGGGTGAAATTGGGAAAAGATAGTAGGACTAATCTACTAGAGAAGATAAAATGGTATGAGATCAAGGGTACAAGTAGAGGGTTTGGCTGCTGTTGAAAGAGCCAACTCTTCATCAGATATTGGAGTAAAGGAAGGAATAGAGAGGTAGGGGATGAAATCAAATGGTTTTGAGATGAGAGAGATAGTAGAAGAAGAAACTCAGAGCAAAAGGCCTCTATTTTTAAAAATGAAGTATGAGACCAGGTCCTTAGCTGAGAGGGTGAGGGAAGGATAATGTGGGAGGCTTAAGGAAAAAGAGAGTGCTTAGCTAATTTTAAGAGTTCTATTTTTATTTGGGGGAGCCATAACTGAGTGATGAAGTATGCCACTCTCTCTCAGCTAGCCATACGGAGGGGAAGCCTAGAACTTAGAAGTATGAGGCCATAAGCAAAGTAAAATTATATACCAGCTAATATCCTAAGAGGGGTCAAAATTAGTAGCTTTCTAGATGGTTGGTCTTACAAAGTCAAAACTATAAAATGACAGTAGAAGACAGATCAAAACACAACAGTTAGAGTCAGTAAGTACTTAGCCAAAGTATGAAAAATGCCCCATTTTTATAATCAACTTTTGTTTAATTACATTTATTGTTGGAGGTGATGACGGTAATATAGATAATACAAAATAGTTCAAAATTCATTAGTGTGAATATGTCAGATATGGGGGAGCATCACCTAGAGCTTTCTGAGCAGAGGACACCTTTTCTTTATCCAAAGGCTCCTGGAAATTAACTCTCCAGCCTCCCTGATTTCCTGTTTTTCCTGTACAAAAGAATGTATGCCTAGGAAAACCTCCTGCCTATCCCTTGTGGGCAAGTTATTTCAACTCTCTGTACCACAGGCAAACTCTTCAAAACTATAAGTTTCATATCAGTTGCCCATCTGCCCTTGCAAGGGTATTGGAGGATATTTTCACATAAGAATCCTTGACCCAATGAAGACATAGAATCACAGATTCCAGAGTTAGAAGGGACCTTAGAGGTCATCTAGTTCAAATCCTTTATTTTTACAGATGAGGAACTGAGTCCCAGACAGGTAAAATAACTTGCCAACAGCAAATGGCAGAGCTGGGATTTTGAATGGGGGTCCTCTTATTCTAAAAGTCAGCATTCTTCCCCTGCAACATAATTCTTCTCTAAATCACAGGTCTTACCCCAATCCTTCCCTGCCTCCTTCCCCAGAAAAATCCCTCAGAAACTACACAAAGATCTTTGTAATCTCTTAACATGCTATATAAATGTAAATTGTTATTCTGACAAATATCCATCTTCCCAGGAGATTTGGGAAGAATGAGAGGCATTCGGTCAGTTATTCAAGCAACCAATGTTTATGCAATGCCTGCTGGGTTCGAGGTACTGCTGGGGGTACCCAGACAGATTAGATGGCTTCATAGCTAGGTCCCCTCCAGCTCTAATATTTTGTGAGTCTTTGACTCTATGATGCCTAGAGTGATATCTACACAACCAAAGCCAAGAGGATATTTGAGAAGATTACCTGAATAATTTCATCCCACCTTCTTCCCTTCAGGGGGGACTTGAATCCCAGTTATAAAAGAAAAAATATATTTTTGAAGTCCTGAATTATCTAGAGCTGAAGTTGTTAAACTGAGATCTGTGAATAAATTCCAGGGGGTCCATGAATTTGAATGGGGAAAAAAAGTCAAATCTTTATTTTTCACAAACCTCTAACTGAAATGAATATTCCCTTCAATTATGAATATAGGCAACAAACATCATTTCGAGAAGAGGTCCACAGGCTTCAACAGACTGCCAAAAGGGCCCCTTACAAACATATAAAAAGGTTAAAAACCTTTGGTTTAGATGTTCTATCTATCCAGTGTGAATTTTCTTGCTAAATGTTTGCCACCTCCTGGGTAGACATCATAAAGAGGGAAAGGGGCTGTAGATACCACTAAGATGCCTGAGTCACTCAGCTGCCATAACATTTACCCTACTGCAGGCCTTTGGAAAACAACCTCATTGTATATCTGTGTGCTCTTTTCCTTCCAAGTTTCCTGCTTATAGCTTAACCTGGTGGCTTGGATTCGCTAAATCCTGTCTGGGGTGACAGAAAAGTAAAATGATTTTCTGGGTTAGGTCAACCAGCCCAAGCAAACCTCAGTCTTCCGTATGTACTCCTGGAGTACCCATTCTCCAGCATTTATGTTGCTTTATTCTTCTTACATCTGTTTACATTTATTAGAGTCCAATCCTTTTCTTTTTCACTAAATATCTAATAGCCCACAGCTCTCATCTTTATCATTTCCCAGACTGTTAAACATGAGGGAGCCAAATCTTATTACACATTCTATTTCTGTACCCTTTCCCCTTCAAAGGAAAGATGAGTTCACACTCTTTAAATGTAATTGTTGAGTCATCACCCAGCCCCTCAAACCCTCACCCTCTCTGACTGGATTGGGTTGAAGTTGCAATGGTGCATTTATTGAGGCAATGAACTGACCCTCAGGGGATTTCAGCAATCTTTCCATAAACCATTTGAAGGGTTATTGAGATAATATCCATAAAGTCCTTTAAAAAGATTTTTAATGAGTATTTACAACCTCCACAATCTGATCCCAACTTACTTTTCCAGACTTTTTTCCCAAAACCCCCTTTCAGGGGCAGCTAGATGGCACAGTGGATAGAGCACCGGCCCTGAAGTCAGGAGGACCTGAGTTCAAATCCGTTCTCAGAGCAAAACACTTGACAGTTACTAGCTGTGTGACCCTGGGCAAGTCACTTAACCCCAATTGCCTAAAAACAAAACAAAAACAAAACAGAACCCCCTTTCAAACATGCATCCCTATGCTCTGGGCAAATAGGTCTCTTTATTTAGTGACAATAATAGCTAGCATTTATATAGCACAGCAGGTGCTATATAGTACCTAGCACATAGTAGATGTGCCATCCAGACACTCTGCCTAAATAAATCCACTCATTTAATAGTAATAATAGCTAACATTTATATAGCACTTTCTATATGCCAGGCACCATGCTAAGTGCTTTACAAATTTCTCATTTGATCCTCACAACAACCCTAAGAGGTAGGTGCTATTATTATCCCCATTTTACTTTTTAGGAAATGGAGGCTGAGTGACTGTCCAGGGTCACACAGCTAGTAAGTGTCTGAAGCCAGATTTAAACTCAAGTTTTCCTTGCCCCAGAGCCAGAGCTCTACCCACTGAGCCACCTAGTTGCCATTCATCCCTGAAGATTTCTTTGCTCAGGCTATTCTCCATGGGAATGCTGCCTTACCTCCCAGTTCAAATTCCATCAGTCTACAAAGCCTCCCAACCATCTCAGGCTACAGAGTTCTCCACCTCTCTCTCTCTCTCTCTCTCTCTCTCACACACACACACACACACACACACACTTTCTCTCTCTCTCTTTTCAGTTCCTATTGTACTAATCATTTGCCTCTTAGCATAGACCAACTTGTTTTGATAACTAGCCTTTCAAGGCTCTAAATCTTGTTTCTAACTGTATTGCTGCTTTTGAGGGGATAAGGGTATGTCTTATATTTCATTATATCCACTGTAATGCTTTGCACATGGAAACACCAGAGTCATAACTAGGATGAGAACTATTGAGGATGGAGAAGGAATTTGCTCAAGGTAGTAAGTAGCAAAGCTGGGATTTTAATCCAAACCCTCTGAGTAGAAATCTAGCACTTTTCCCACATTGCCTTATTTTATAGATGCAGAGTAATAACTGGCAGAGCTCAAGAAGTCCCCAAGCCTTTGAAGGAGTCTCTTACATGGAAGAGGGATTAGATTTGCTATGACAGGTCCCAAAGAGCAATGGAAGGACAGTTCAGAGAAGCAGTTTCTCCATTTGTGGTAAAGAAAATCTTCCTAATAATGAGTGCTATCCCAAAGTGGGTGGTCTGGGGAGGTAGTAGACCCCTCTCACTAAGTGTCTTCAAGAAAAAGATGGATGATTAATTGGGGAATGGTTGGACTAATTGTGATGGAATACTATTGTGCTATAAGAAATGATGAGCAGGATGATTTCGGAAAAACCTGTAAAGACTTACATGAACTGATGCAGAGTGAAATGAGCAGAACCAGGAGAACATTGTACATAGTAACAGCAATATGGTACAATGATCAACTGTGAATGACAGCTATTCTCAGCAATACAGTGATCCAAGACAATTCCAAAGAACTTAAAATAAAATACGCTATCTACCTCCAGAGAAAAAACTGATAGAGGGCAGCTAGGTGGCGCAGTGGATAGAGCACCAGCCCTGGATTCAGGAGGACCTGAGTTCAAATCTGGACTCAGAGACATAACACTAACTAGCTGTGTGACCCTGAGCAAGTCACTTAATCCCATTGCCTAGCCAAAAAAAAAAAGAAAAAAAAGAAAAAACTCATAGAGTCTGAATGTAGATCAAAGCCGATTTCTAAAAAAAAACCACTTCCTTTATTTTTCTTTTTTTTCCCTTTGGTCTGTGTTTTCTTTTGCAATGTGACCAATATGGAAATATGTTTTGCAAGATTACACATGAACAATCTATATCTAATTACTTGCCATCTTGGGGGGAGGGAGAGGTGGGAGAGAGAGAGAATTTGGAAATGAAAATTTTAAAACACAAAGATTTAAAATTATTTTTACATGTAATTTGAAATATATATATGCATATATATATATATTTTATATATACATATACTTATACATACATATTTCACACAAAAAAGAAATGACTACTGTTGTAGAAGCTCCAATGAGATATTTATAGAGTTTAGCAAAGAGCCTGGCATATAGTAGGTGTTAGGTAAATGCTTCCCTTTCCTTCCCTTATCAATAGATATAACCCACATTTTAAAAAAGCTCTTAGTGGAGGGATCCTCTATAATTTTTTTAGAGTTTGAGAACCACTGATGTAGAGGAATTCTTGTTCAGGTATGGATTGAACTAGATAGTCTCTGAGGTCCCTTCTAAGTCTGATATTCTTTGTGAACATCAACACCACAATGAGGAATCAGAGTATGATTTTAGTTTAAGAAAGCAGAACAGGGACTTCTAAAGGCAGAGAAATAGACCAAACCAGTGGTGGTGGTGGGAAAGCTGGGGGTGGGGGCTTGGGGTGGGGAGGCTGCCTTTAGGTGTCTCTGGTTGTGAAGAATAAAAAAGGAATTAACCCTCTCTACTCCTCCTTTCTGCAGAAGGAATATCACTGTGCAAATTTCCCAGTCTCTTCTGATAACGCTGACATGGAATGAAGTAAGTCCCTTTTGTAAAGGGACTTTTGTGAAGTAAGCCCCTCTGTAATTTGCACAAAGATGCAGAGCTTTCAGTCCAAGGATGCTATACCAAGGGACGTGAGGTTGAGCCTCTGAGCAAAAGGCAGCAGACAGGAAAAGCCTACACCATTTAAGTATCTGTATCCTGCACCCCTGAAATAGCAAACCAGACCCTCAAATCACCAATTCGTTTTCCTGTCTTTTGTTTTTGTTTTGTTTGCTTTTTTATTTTTTAAGATTCTGGGAGAAATTCAACATGGTATCTCTTTTAAGTCATGTTGGTGAGAAGAGACAGACAGACAGACAAACAGAGAGAAACAGAGAAACAGAGACAGAGAGACAGAAAGAGAGACAGAGAAGATGGCGGGGAGGTGGAGCCAAGATGGTGGAGTGAAAGCAGTGACTTACTTGAGCTCTCCCCCAAACCCCTCCAAATACTCATAAAAAATGGCTCTACACAAATTCTGAAGCAGCAGAACCCACAAAAAGACAGAGTGAAATATATTTCCAGCCCGAGACAACCTGGACAGTTGATCAGAAAGGTATATCGCGCCGGGTTGGGAGTGCAGCGCAGCGCCACGTGGGCACACAGGCCACAGCGAACCTGGAGCAGGCCTCAGAGGACTGCTATGGAGGTTTCCAGACTCCTCAATCTACAAATGCCAAAGACAACTTAGAAGGTCAATGTGAAAAGTCTGTTTCTGCAGTGCTGAGGCAGGAAGGTGGGGTCTCAGCTCCATTCCCCAAGAGGGTGGCTTTTGTGGGGGGGCAGCTGCTTCCCAAGCTTCCGCCCATAGACTGAGGGGGAATCCAGTGGCTGATCAGAGAGGGATTGCAGGGATCTCTTCACCAGTGCTGAGGCAGGAATCTCTTGCTTTGCCCGTGTGTGAATCTGGGTCACAGTTCTGGGTGGCAGTGCTGGGGTGAGGAGGAACACTGGCGTGGTGGAGCTTGTAGTGCCTGTGGAGAGGAACCCCTCCTCACAGTTACAGGACAGAAAGGAATACTTGTGGTCACAGGCCAGGAAAGGAGTAAACACCTCGCCCCTTATCATACCACCTTGCAAGAACTGAAAATTTACAGGTCCCTACAAGTATCTCTGAAAACAGCTATACAAACCCCTGAAGCTTGGGACAGTACACTCTCCACATTGGAAGCAGACTCTTACCTTAACAAAGAGTTTAAAACTCAAGTAATTGGCTGGGATCATGAGCAAGCAGTGCAAAAAGAGTCAGACTATATTATCTTACTTTGGTGAAAAGAAGATCAAAATATACAACCAGAAGAAGACAACACAGTCAAAGCTCCTACATCCAAAGCCTCCAAGAAAAATATGAATCAGTCCCAGGCCTTGGAAGAGCTCAAAAGGGATTTGAGAAGCAAGTAAGGGAAGTAGAGGAAAAACTGGGAAGAGAAATGAGAGTGATGCAAGAAAATCATCAAAAACAAGTCAACAGCTTGCTAAAGGAGACCCAAAAAAATACTGAAGAAAATAACACCTTAAAAAATAGCCTAACCCAAATGGCAAAAGAGGTCCAAAAAGCCAATGAGGAGAAAAATGCCCTAAAAAGAAAAATTGGCCAAATGGAAAAGGAAGTCCAAAAGCTTACTGAAGAAAATACTTCCTTAAAAATTAGAATAGAGCAATTGGAAGACAGTGACTTTATGAGAAATCAAGACACTGTAAAACAAATCCAAAAGAATGAAAATTAGAAAACAATGTGAAATATCTCATTGGAAAAACAACTGACCTGGAAAATAGATCCAGGAGAGAGAATTTAAAATTATTGGACTATCTGAAAGCCATGATCAAAAAAAGAGCCTAGACATCATCTTTCAAGAAATTATCAAGGAAAACTGCCCTGATATAGAAACCAGAGGGCAAAATGGAAATTGAAAGAATCCACAGATCTCCTCCTGAAAGAGATCCCCAAAGGAAAACTCCTAGGAATATTGTAGCCAAATTCCAGAGTTCCCAGGTCAAGGAGAAAATATTACAAGCTGCCAGAAGCAGCCAGAAGGAAACAATTCAAGTATTATGGAAACAAATCAGGATAACACAAGATTTAGCAGCTTCTACATTAAAGGACTGCAGGGCATGGAATATAATATTCTG
Organism: Phascolarctos cinereus; assembly: GCF_003287225.1. Lineage (NCBI taxonomy): Eukaryota > Metazoa > Chordata > Mammalia > Diprotodontia > Phascolarctidae > Phascolarctos > Phascolarctos cinereus. Next base: position 572,360,182 of record NW_027555847.1, on the reverse strand, counting down.
GAGGGCAAAGGAGATAGGATTACAACCAAGAATCACCTACCCAGCAAAACTGAGTATAATCCTTCAGGGGAAAAAATGGTCATTCAGTGAAATAGAGGACTTTCAAGCATTCTTGATGAAAAGACCAGAGCTGAATAGAAAATTTAACTTTCAAATACAGGACTCAAGTGGAACATGAAGAGGTAAACAGGAAAGAGAAATCATAAGAGACTTATTAAGATTGAACTGTTTACATTCCTGCATGGAAAGATGATATTTATAACTCATGAGACCTTTGTCAGTATTAGGGTAGTTGGAGGAAAAAATTATATGTATGTATAATAGATAGATAGATAGATAGAGGGCACAGGGTTAGTTGAAGATTAAGGGGTCATATCTGGAGAATAAAATTAAGGGATGAGAGATTATACTCGGAGAAGAAGAAAGGGACAGGTAGAATGGGGTAAATTATCTCACAAAAAAAACAGAAAGAAAAGTCTCTTACAGTGGAGGGGAAATGGGGAAGGTGAGAGGGAATGAGTGAATCTTATTCTCATAGGATTTGGCTTAAGGAGGGAATAACATCACATTCAATTGGGTATGGAAATCTGTCTTACCCTAGGAAAATAGGGGGAGAAGGGGACAAGAGAGCAGGGGAGATAGAGAGGAGGGCAGATTGGGAAAGGGGTAATCAGAAGTAAATACTTCTGAGGAGGGACAGGGTCAAAAGAAAGAATAGAATAAATGGGAGGGCAGGATAGGATTAAGGGAAATAGAGTTAGTTTTTCACAACATGTCTACTATGGAAGTGTTTTGCATAACTGCACATGTACAACCTATATTGAGTTGCTTGCCTTTTCAATGAGGGTGGGTGGGGAGGGAGGAAGAGAGAAAATTTGAAAGTTTTAAAAACATATGTTTAAAAAAAATGTTTTCACATGCTACTGGGAAATAAGAAATACAGGAAATGGGGTACAGAAGTCTATCCTGCCCTACAGGAAAATAGAAGGGGAAGGGATAAGAGAAGGGGGAGAGATAGAAGAGAAGAGTAGGGGAAGGGATATTCAGAATGCATGCCATCTTGGGGTGGGGGTAAGGGTGAGATGGGGTGAAAAATTTGGAACTCAAAAATTTGTGGAAGTGAATGTTGAAAACTAAAAATAAATAAATTTATATTTAAAAAAATCTCCAAAAAAAAAAAGAGAGACAGAGACAGAGACAGAGACAGAGAGACAGAAACAGAGACAGAAAGATAGAATCACAGAGAGAGGAATAGATAGAGACAAAGAAAGAAAGGCAGAGAGACAGAGACAGCAACAGAGAAGCAGAGAGACAGAGACAGAGAAAGACAGAAAAACAGTTAAGATGGAAATGAAGTGAGAGCTATTTCTTTAAACCAGCATATTTTCCTACAACTCTTCAGAGTTAAGATTTCTAGTGCTGACAGCTTACAAGAATAAATGGTATGATAACAACCAGCTCTGTGTGGAAAGAAGGTAAGTTTAGATGGAAATAAATGACTTAATGAAAGATAGTTAAATACCAGGGCCATATTACTTTCACCAAAGCTTTCAGGTTTTGGATCTTTTCCATTTCCAGTGTTTTTCAGTCTCCTTTTAACCCAACTTCATTGTTATGTAGACTGAAACCATATGGCCATTCCTCATTAAGTGTCACTGATTCGGGCCACAAGGAGAAACAAGAATGAAAATGATATGGATTGGTTAAATGCCTCCACTTCTCCGGAAATGGAAATGTGGAGTCTAAACATCCTGTAGAAGCTGATTATCCCGTCTTGCTGTTTTGATTTCCATTTACAGCTATCTCTTCCACATTGCAACTTTCCCCATCTTGGTTTTAATATATCTCAGGTCAGCATACTAAATTAAATAGGAATTTTGGGGGAGTTTTGTGGAAGCCACAGATGACATACAAAGGTCAACAGATGACATAGAACCTATGACCAAATACTTAACCCAAATTTTACAATAGGTACTGTAAACATCCCATAAAAGAAAAAGGAAAAATTCAGAGTTCTCTGTAGGAAGATGGATTTTCCAGATCACAGGTACGCCACATCCTTGACCCCCAAATGTAAAAGGGATAACTAATGCATTTTAGTGCTTCGAGGATCCATGACTTCATTGGCATACTAATAATAATAGTTAACATTTATATAGCACTTACTATATGTGTATGTCAAGCACTCTACAATTATTACTTCCTTTGATCCTCACAACTCTGGGAGGTAGGTGATATTAATCCCATTTTACAGATGAGGAAACTGAGGCAGGTAGCAGTTAAGTGACTTTTCCAGGGTTCTACAGTTAGTGTCTGAGGCTGAGTTTGAACTCAAGTCTTCCTGACTGAAAGCTTGGTATGCCCTGTGTCACTTAGCTGGATGGGTACTTCTTCATGTGCAGACCATAACCCCTCTCTTAACTTGGGGTTCACAGACACCTGAAGGATCCACGTATGGATTTCAAAGGGTCCACGAATTGGCTTTTTTTTTAAAAAATAGCTCTTAACATACTGACCTGAAGCCTAACACATCTTCTCTCTTTATGGCATTTCCCAGATCCACACAGGAATATGCCCAATGATCCATGACACTTTTGGGCCAAAGAGAATAGGAGCAATATTTTAAGCTAGACTTCACTGTTCTGCTTAGTTTGGTGGCTGAATGAAAAAAGTAAATGCAAACAGCCTTTTTGGTAGTGTTCACATTGAGCTGTAACTGTGCCAGAGACTTTCATATTTTTTAATTAAGTTTTCTTTTCTTTTCACAAAGATCCGCCTTCTCTCCCTCCTACCTCCTCATTGAAAAAGCTGTTTCATATTTGTTAATGAACTCCATTAACCACAAACAATTCACATGGATGAAGCAAACATAAAATCTTGGCAGAACAACAACGGATTGGAGGCCAAAATAAGGTGGCCCCAGAAAGCCAAACCAAGGGTGGTGGAAAATAGCAAGATGTCCGTTCTCCATTGTGTATTTTCAGAGCTGACAAGCAAACACACTAGCACGAAGCCTCAGGACACTGGAGACAAGTGCAGATCATTACCAAATGAACAACCTGTGCCAATGTACAAACTAAATCATTAAGGGAACAGCGGCTCTGAGGCAGAGGACCAAGCCTTGTTCACATAAGTCTACATTCCGCACCCTTTCTCCCATGCCACTTTATCATCTTAAATAATTAATTCAATTCACATAAATAATTAAGTCCCAATTATAGTCTAGTAATCCTACAGTTGGCTAACACTTTTGCCTTCATCTGATGGAAGAAAAAATTATTTTACACAGTACAACAGGATAACCAGAAGGGTAATATTGGGGCATTTCAAAATCACCAGAAGCAAGATGTAGCAACAGGCTACCTGTTAACTTCTCCATTAAGGAAATAAAAAGAATTTCAAATTCTAACCATCTCACAAACCAGTGCTTCTGAAACTGTTTGTTCTTGGGGAGATGTAAAAGATCACAGAGATTTATTCTCATTTTTCATATGCTTCCCAGACCATAGCTGCCTACATGGCCTGCCTATGAATACAGTTATGGGGTGTGTGAGTCACTGGGCAAATGGGAGTTTCAGAATCAAATGTTTTAAAAACAACTCTATAGAACTTCACTTTTATCTGAAATGATCAAAAATGAGTTGGATACACACACACACACACACACACACAGGCTGGTGTAGAAATTCAAACAGAGAAACAATTGGGAATGGTAGTGATGGAATGAGGGAGAAGATACTGAGAAGGGAATGGTCTCAAGAAAATCAGACTTTCTGATCATAAAGGGGGAATTAAAAGAAAATAAAAAAGCAAAGCAACCCCCCCCAAAAAAAACCCTTAGACTCTAATTGGGTGCTTATGAGTTGAGAAACGGTTATGGTATATGAATATGTAATTGTGGTTTTGACCCCATCCTTACAAATGTAATGGAATAATATTGGCCTGTAAGAAATGGCTAAAGAGATGATTTCAGTGAATCCTAGGTAGTATGAAATAATAGAGGATGAATTGAACAGAACCAGGGGAACAATTTATACAAGAACCACGTTTTAAAGAAAAACAACTGTGAAAGACAAGAATTCTGATTGATGCAGTGACCAACTAGAATGAAATATGTCACGCACCTCTTGACAGGTGATAGACTCAAGATGCAGAAAAAGACATACATTTTTGGACATGGACACTGCATGGATTTTATGTTTCTTGCCTCTGTTTATTTGTTACAATGAGATTTTTTTTGTTTGTGTCAGTTTTATTTTTTATTAATGGGGAGAGAAGGGGAGATAAAAATAGTGTTGCCAGAAAGGGGACTTTGAATCATTTTTAAACATTCACAAAAAAGAAGGAAATTCAAAAGGAAGCCCAGGCAAGTTTATAGTTTCAGAGTAGCCCAGATATTTATTATATGATTTTTTGTTTAAAGCAAGTAGCATGAAATGGAGAGTCACAGTTCCACGTACAATCCTCTGTGTTCTGCTGTAAATATGGAAATGTTCTTTTCTTGGTATTTAATTTTAGAATAAAAATACAGTTAATCTAAAAAAAAATAATGTTGACGGTGGTAGAGGTTTGCATTTCTGTAGTACTTTATGGGTTTTAACATGTTTTTGTTATAACATCCCTTTGAGGTATAAGCATTAGGAGATGAGAGAACAGAGGTTTGGAGAACTGATTTGTTGTTGTTCAGTCATTTGTCAGTTGTGGCCGACTCTTCGTGAGGCCATTTGGGATTTTCTTGGCCAAGATACTAGAGTGGTTTGCCATTTACTTCTCCAGATCATTTTACACACATTTTACATGAGGAAACTGAGGCAATCAGGGTTAAGTAACTTGCCCACAGTCACACACCTAGTAAGTATCTGAGGCCAGATTTGAACTCAGGAAGATGAGTTTTGCTGACTCCAGATCTGGCACTCCATCCACTGCACCACCTACCTGCCCTGAACCAATAAGCTATATAGTCACTTTGCTTCTAAGTGAGAGAGGAGAGCTTAGACACAATCAGTTACAGTTATCCCTTTCACATCCTGAGGGTTAGGGGCATGGCACTCCCTGCGATCTGGAAAATTTGTGTAAATTTTTTTGGCCCTCCCCTCATACCACAGAAAAAATCTAAATTTTTTACTTTTTCTTTTATGGGGTGTATATGGTACCTCGTAAAATTTGTTCTTTAATTTAAATTTATTGTAAAATTTTGGAACTGTTTCTATGTTGTCTGCTGGCCTTTGTGTGGCTTCTGTGGCTTCTGCAAAATTCTACCCACATTCTCATTTACAGTAATTTCTTATGCCGACCCAAGATATATCAAAACTGTGATGGGGGAAGTCTCAAAGGTGGTGGAACCTTCCAACCTTTTGGACAGAAGGCATAACTGGACTTTCTTCTGAATATTCTCTCTGCTCCAGATTTTCCTGGCTGCTCTTTCCTGGTTCTCTGCCTACCTATCTGATTATTCTTTCTCAGTCTCCTTTGCTGGATCTTCCTCCAGGTCACACTTACTAATTGTGGGTATCCTTCAAAAATCCTTCCTGGGCCCTCTTTTGTTTCCCTATACTTGGTGATCTTGTTAGCTCCCAGCTATCATCTCTATGTAGATGATTCTCAGATCTATTTAACCAGCCCTAACCTTTCTCCTGACCTTCATTCTCACATAACCAAATGCCTATTGGACATTTCAAACCGGATATGCCTTTGACATCTCAAACTCAACATGACCAAAACAGAAATGTTTCCCTCTAAACTTTCCCTTTTTCTAAACTTCTCAGACCGATACGTTTAGCCCTAGTCTCTCTCTAGAGCTCCAGTCCCATATCACCCAATTGCCTTTTATACATCTTGAACTGGGTCTAGTGTAGGGTTTCAAATTCAACATGTCCAAAATAGAGCTCCTTGTCTTTCTCACCAAACATACCCTCTTTCTAACTTTCCTGTTATTGTTGAGGGCACCAGTATCTATGCCCCCAGGCTCACAACATTGATTGACTTTTCACTCTTAACCCACATAGGCAATCAGTTGTAAATGTCTGTCATTTCTACCTTCACAACATCAGTCTTATACATATACCCTCTCCTCATTACCTGCCACCTGCACTATTACATTAGCTTCTTAGTTAGTTGCAAGTATCATCCCACTCTGATCCAACCTCTTACCAAAACAGAGGAAGCTAGGCAGCAAAGTAAATAGAGCTCTGGGCCTGGAGTCAGGAATACTTGAGTTCAAATCTAACCTCACACTATCTATTATGACCCTTGGCAAATCATTTAACAGATACCCACCTCAGTTTCCTCAAGTATAAAATAAGGATAACAAGAACATCTACCTCCTATAGTTTGTTGCGAGGATCAAATGATAAAATATTTTTAAATTGTTTGACACATAGTAGGTGCTCTCTAAATGATCATTCCCTTCTGTTCCCATAGTGATCTTCCTAAAATACAAGTCTGACCATGTCACATCTCTAGGTGATAAATGCCAGTAGATTCTATTACCTCCAGAATCAAATACAAAATCCTCTCTTTGGCTTTTAAAGCCATTCTTAACTTAGTCCCTTCCTACCTTTTCAGTCTTCTTGTACCCTACTCCCCTCTACTTATTCCACTATCCAGTGACATTGTCTTTCTGGTTATTCCTCACCCCATCTCTCTAGAAGTCTGAGCTGTTTCATGGATTATCTCAAGCATCTAGAATATTCTCTCTCCTCAGCTTTGCCTCCTAGCTTCCCTGGCTTCCTGCAAGACAGATCAAATCTCTCCTTCTGCGATAGACCTTTCCCATACCCTTCCACTGCTAACATCTTCCCTTTGAGGGACTTCCCATTTGCACTGTATATATCTTGGTTGTTCCTAGCTGTGTAGATAATGTCTCCCCTTTTAGACTGTAAGGGAAAATAAGGACAGCCCTTACAAGGCCACGATGTTTTTGACTGCATATTCCCAGTACTTAGCATAGTGCCTGGCATGCAGTAAGCGCTTAATAAGTGCTTGTTGATTAACTTTCCTTATTGGAAAGAACAGGGATGATAATAGCATCTACTTCACAGGGATGTTGTAAGAATCAAATGAGATGATGTACATAAAGCATTTTACAAACCTTAAAAATGTCATATAAGTGTAAGGTATCATCATATTTTCTAAACAAATTAGTTGTCTTTAATAATGTTTTATGACTCTCTCAGTCATTAAGTTATCTCAATCCCTCTTGAAATCATTTAATTTCTAGCTTCCGCCACCTCAAGGTAACAGGTTCTTTAGGTTTATTACTCAATATGAGAAGTCCTAAAATTACCTTGTTTCAGTGACTGACACTCTGGAATGTGGAGAACAAATCTATGCTCATGCTATCCAGATTCTACATGGCTTTGTAGGATTTCATCCTATACTTCCATAGTGTATTGGAAAGAATAAGAGCTTACCTTTTAAGGTATTTAAAGGCCTGTGTGAAGTATATATTATAAATATTGTTATCACTGGGCAGCTAGGTAGCATAGTGGTTGGACCACTGGGCCTGGAGGTCAGGAAGCCCTGAGTTCAAATAAAGCCTCGGATACTTGCTGTGAGACCCTGAATAAGTCACTTAATCTCCACCTCAGTTTCCTCAACTGTAAAATGGGGATAATAATAATACCTACCTCCCAGGGCTGTTTATAAGGATCAAATGAGATACTTATAAAGCCCTTAGCACAAGGCCTAGAACATAGTAGGCATTAATAGACACTAATTCCTTCTCTCCTCTTTTATAGATGAGGTCAGAAGATCATGGATCCAGACCTGGAAGTGACCCCAGAAGCCATCTAGTCCAACACCTTTATTTTATGTATGAGGAAACCGAGGCAACTGTTCAAGATCACATGGGTCCCATGGATTGTAAGTATGAGCTTACATGTTCTTACTCCAGAGAATGCTATGCTCTTTCCACTGCACCACAGTAGTTGCCTCAACTCTCCCCCTTAACCTTTATAGTGTGTGTACCCTGGCAGGCTCAGAATTGATTCCTAGCTTTGGAGCTGCTCTTGTGAATTTGATTCACAAGATTCCCCTATACCCTACGCAGCTAGGTGGTACAGTGGATAGAATGCCCAGCCTGGATTCAGGAAGACTTATCTTCCTGAGTTCAAATCCAGCCTCAGCTGCTTACTAGTTATATGACCCTGGGCAAGTCTCTTAACCCTGTAGGCCACAGTTTCCTCAACTTTAAAATGAGCTGGAGAAGGAAATGACAAACCACTCCAGTATCTCAGTCATGAAAACCCCAAATAGGGTCATGAAGAGTTGGACACATCTGAAAAACAACTGAATAACCACAAAAGGCAGAAAAGGGATAGCATAGCTGGGAGGAAAGTGAGTTTACATTTGAAAATGTGTACTACTGTACTGTCCTAGAGGAAATGTTATAGAAGCTATTATGAGCAATTACTATTTTCAGGTTGAAGATGTCTGCTCTCATTTATCCTATTCCCCCTTCAGAAGTCAATAAATTCTTCAATGTTCTGCTCAACTCTTCCCACAAAAGCTCAGCCTGGAGGCTTCCCCTCCTTCAGAAAATGGCACTTGTGGTTGGTTTTGTTCTTTTTTTAAAAGTCCACTCCTCTGACCCCCAGCCCACAGCATTTTGTTCTACTTGGGCAACTTGGGTAAATATGGGTGTCTTTCTTAAAGAGACACCATTCTATCTCATCATCAGCTCATATCCTGCCTATTCCACCCTTTCCTGCAGCCAATGTCTGTCAGTACTTCAGTTCTCAAAATGTGGCTTGGGGTCGTTGTTGGGTGGGTTGCAAGTGGTCTGCAGCAGAGCTCTTGTAACATCCATTCATCACATGTCCAAGACTATGCCCTTGTTTCTGACATAAATGAATCATTTATATTTTGATTTTTTCCCTCACTGTTCCAGCCATAGTCTTCCTGTTAACTGTGATAGGCTTTGACAGAGACATGCTGGAAGGGAGGGATAAGTAGCCTGGGGGGTTCATAGCATGGGATCTGCCACCCTAGCATATGTTGAGAGCCACTTGGAGGAACTTTGGATGGGCTGAGAAATTTTCCCTGAATGAACTTCCGTTTTCAGGACCAAAACAGTATGAGAGTTGGCAAAGCGTAGCGGAAAGAACGGTGGACCTGGATGGAATCCAAGGAGTTGGGTTATCATGAGCAAGTAACGTAATCTTTCAATGTCTTAGTTTCTTTTTATTCTATAAAATAAGGAGAATAACACTTACCTATCTAACAAAGTGGCTGTGGAAAAAAATGCTTTGTAAACCTGAAAGCACTACATAAAATGTATGTTATTATTAAGAGCTCCAAAAAGGAACTCCCAGGACACTGATCAACACTCTAATTCATGGCCCATTGATCTAACATAGAGAACCATGGCTTTAGTTCTGGAAGGAACCCGAGGGTTCATAGTAAGGGCTGGCATTTATAAAGAGCTTTAAAATTTACAAAGCACTTTACAAGCATTATTTCATTTGATCCTCACAACAACCCTGGGCAGGAAGTGCTATTATTATCCCCATTTTATAGATGAGAAAACTGAGGAAGACAGATATGAAATGACTTGCTCAGGTCACATAGCTAGTAAAGGTCCAAGGCTGGTTCTGAATTCAGATTTTCCTGACCCTAAGTCCAGCACTCTATTCCCTGCCTCATCTAAGTTACCTCATTCTAGTCCAATGAATTTTTTGGATCTTTCCTTGGATTTAGCAGTCCATGAATAGATTTCTATGGTCTGTGAACTTAGAAGGGGAAAAAAATTACATCTTTATTTCAATATAGTTTGCTTTGTGAGCCAATGAATTTTATTTTAAATGCATTGTTCATAGGCTTCACCACACTGCCAGAGGGACCAAAGGCACAAAAACAGTTAAGAACCATTGAGTTAGTCTAACCCCCTTATTCTACCAATGGGGAATTGGCGTGGAACTTGCCCAACCAGGGTCACTCAGGTAGTCAAAGATAGATCTATGATTCAAAACAAGATCTAACTCACGTGGAGCATTCTTTCAATATACCATGCTATGCTTCTCCTAGGACAGACCAGTTAGAACCATGGGAAAATGACAAAAACAATGCACATACTACAATTCCTTTTTCTTGTTTTCTTTCTGGTGAATTTGGATGGATTAACCTCAGTACCGTTCCTCATCTAGGGAGCATTCAAAGGCATGATAGACCAGTTCAAAACCTGGATAGTGCTCTGAGAGAGGAGGGGTAAGTGGAGGGAGAACTGAGTGCTTTGGAAAGGTGCATTGACCCTTCCATGCCACAATTATTGTGCTACAGTAGTAAGTGAATATTGTACCTGTTACCTTAAAACAAAAGTTCTCAAATCTTTTTTTTTTTGTGGTAAAGCCCCCTTAGCAGTCTGGTGAAACCTCTGTCCCCTTCTCAAAATGTCTTCAAATGCATAAAATACATTTTTAAAAAGAAAACCAATTATATTGAAATATAGTTATTAAAATATTTTTAAATTAAGTTCATGGACCCCAGATTAAGAACTGTTGCAGAGCTTAAGGAGTTAATATTTTACAGAATGACCAGTTTATTCCCTGGATATAAATTTAATTGGGAGAGGATTCTGGATTGGAAGAAAGTGGTCTGTCAGTATCTCGACCCTGTCAAAGAACAGCCAGCAAGATACCTTCAGAATAGATATGAACAGTAACAAATGTTTTGTTGCCCATTTCTAGCTAAAATCTGATTTGTACTTAAAGTCTAAAGTTGCAAAATGTTGATGGCAAAGTCCCCCATAGAAATAATGGAGAATACAGCAAAGTTAGCAACCTGCCTGAGACTAAGGGTTAAAATCCAAAGGCTGCCTCTCTCCTTAGGAAAGTACAGCATATTAAAGGCATTTTTATTTCTCCCCTCTTCCTGTCTTACTCCATGGTGACTCTTCCCCCAGGAGGAACTGAGTACCAGGAGGCAGAGGCAGCCTGAGGAGAATTAGACTATTCTAGACTAGATTTTGAACCATAAGAAGAAACTGGAGAGTGAATTAGAGATGACAGGAACCTTGGGAGCCAGTGACCATGCTGAACTGAATTAGAGTTAATGATGGCTAAGGAGGGGGATTCTGATATTATCTGACATGTACCCTAGCCTTGAGAAGAGCTGCTTTCAAAGAGCTGAAAGAAAGGATAATGAGGTTCCCTTGGTGTAAGATTCTAAAAGAAAAATTGGCACAAAAGGGATGAGGACAAAATTCTGAAGGCACAGCGGTAAATGATTTCAGTAAGAATGAAATGAGGGAGTGTCTGAAGAGCCTAAGACGGCAAATCTGGAATCTCATTGATAACCTCATTGATGTTGGGACATTTAGTGCCACCAGCCCCACTCCGGGGTGTTCTCCCCCAAAAGCAGGAGCCAGGGGATGGGCTCAGCTGCCCAGAATCCAAATAACTGATCTTAGAGTTTTCATCATTGCTTGTATGATGTTATGCAAGAGACTGACAACCAGACCATAAATCCTCCCCACCACCATGCTCACAGCCCCATGTGCCATGATAAACAACATACAAAGGGAGGAGTCCTATGACAAGCACCATGATGGTAAGCACTGTTGGTTGCACGGTCTAGTGAATTCATTCTCTTCTCTCACAATGAAAGGCATTTTTGTTGCTCAATCGTTTCAGTCATGCCCAGCTCTTTGTGACCCCTTTTGGGGTTTTCTTAGCAAAGATACTGGAGTGGTTTGCCATTTCCTTCTCCAGCTCATTTTACAGATGAGGAAGCTGAGGCAAACAGGGTTAAGCGACTTGCCCAAGGTCATATAACTAGTGAGTGTCTGAGGCTAGATTTGACCTCGGGAACATGAGTCTTCCTGACTGTCCACTGCACCACCTAAGGTATGATAGCTGCTTCCTAACTGAAGGGTTACCATAAGGGATGTCTGAACGTGTGAGACACACATACTATGGACATCATGAAGCCCACTCCTCCTTCTCTGGTCTCACTGAGTGCTAAGCACAGAGGGTTCACAGACTGTGGGAACAGAGCTGTATGAGCTGTCGAAGACAGGTCGCAGCCATGACAGTCTTGTAGCAAAATCAGCCCATGTTAATCAACATCTCCATCCCTGCAACTCTACCTTTGCTGGTGCCTGGTAATGCCAGACATTTTCAAAAGATACTGAGATTAAGCAACAATGTGAAGCAGCATTTAAGACACAGTCTCCCACTTTGATGGCAGAAGCAACATTGGATTTGTCAATGCTCTGCCCCAGTCAGGAGACATGGGATTAAAGACTGTCTCTGCCACCAACTAACTAGGTGACTTTGGGCATTTCATTTAACTTCCCAAGGCCCCAGTTTCCTTTTCTGTCAAATGAGGAGACTGGGTTAGATGATCACTCAGGCACTTCCAGCTCTACCTCTATGAACCTTTCATAACTGTTTCCCCCATTAGAATGAAACCCCCTTGGGGTCAGGGATCATTTTATTTTTTTCTTTGTAAACTCAGCACCTAACAAGTGTCTAGCACCTAATAAGCCATCTAATAGATGCTTGCTGATTAATTAGTTGATGGTGGTTCAGGTAGTGGAAGCTTTTGCAATAAGAAAATTAGGTGGAGCTTCTATTGAACAAATAGTTCCTTCAGAGAGCAGAGAAGCTGCTCCTGAGAAGTATTTTAAAGACAGGCTCTCAGCAGCGTTTGGGTCCCCAAACAGAAAAGTGATTTAGGGACCACAGTGGTAGTTCTAAAATAAAATGCCAGTCACTAGTTTCCTAACTTCATGAATTTTAACAGTGACAAGCAATAGTAGGTTGAAGAGAAGCAATGTTCAAGGAAACATTTAGTTAAGGATTGAATGGGGAGTTAAAAAATTGATTAGAGGGCCATTTGGTTTCTTAAGATCTGGCAGGAGTAATCCATTTTATCATTGAGTCCCGTGATAGGCTTGGGTGAGAGGAGGGAGTAGCCTTTGGTTTAAGAGGTGGGCCAGCTCAAAATGGCCAGTTAGTGCAGAGAAAAGGTAACTGGGGCAGGAAAGTGCTAAGGAAGTGGAGGAGAGGGAGGGATCACCAGAGCAATGATTAGTCTTTGTTTACACTGTGGTGCCTCCAAGCCTCTGGTCTGAACAGTGTAGACCTCCCAGCTCAGACTTTCCCAGCATAGCTTTAGGTAATTAAGCTAACTCCTAGTGAGGCAGATATCGTTTGTGGGGAGAGTCATGGATTTAAGAAACAGGGCACACATAAATTCCAATATTTTGATGGCAGAGTTTTCCAAGAACAGCAAGTTCTAGGCTTAGAAGTTCACCTTTTCCTGGAGTCTATAGTTTCTCTCCAGCTGTGTCTTGAAGGCATAGCAGATTCTCAGCAAATACTAACCTTGGTAAAGTGAGAGTAAAAATAAGCATAGAACAGGGAAACTTAGCAGACAATAGAGTGTTTGGCCTCCGTAAGTATTCACTTTATTTGACTATGCTTATTTTATTTCCTTCCTTTATCTCAGTTAATTGTGTGTGTTGGGCAGGGGAAGGACAGCCAGCAATACTGATGCCCTCTAAAAAAAAAAAAGAGCCTTTGGAACATTTTTACATAGAATGTTTACATAGAACAAAGAACATTTTTACATAGAATGTTTACATAGAACAAAGAACATTTTTACATAGAATGTTTACATAGAAGCACAGACAAGCAGGACAGTTTTTTTTAGCATATTGTGAAGAATTTATTGTATGCTTTTTTAAAAAAAGCTATTTAGTCATTTGCAGTCATGTCCAACTCTTTGTGACCTCATTTGGGGTTTTCTTGGCAAAGATACTGGAGTTACTTGCCATTTCCTTCTATACCTCATTTTACAGATAAGGAAACTAAGGCAAACAAGGTTAAGAGACTTGCCCAGCAAGTCAGAACCCAACTCCCCGCTCCTGAAAAAAAACCAACTGTCTCCCATTAGCAGGAATAAAGTCAATCATGCAAAGTATGTAATATGTCAGCATGGAGACTGTTGATTGCTCTGTGTATGCAATGGTGTATGGGGCAGTATGCGGTTGTAAGCAGTAAAATGACTTTTAACCTTTTTTGAAGCCTTCTCCAGAACCTACCAGTGAATGAGACTCCTTCAAAACAATATGTATCAGAAGGCCATGTGTAATGCAGAACATTATTTTGCCATTTAGGTAGTAGGGCCCTTTAAGCCATGGAAAACAAAAGTTGGTGCTTAATCTTGCCCCAGACCTCTTTCCTCCTAAATCTAAACAATAGTGAAATATACTCTTGCATAGCTCAGCATAGCCTGTACCTCCAACGCAAATTGTAATATAATTGCTTTAGATAATTACGTTTATACCAGAGACCAGGACACCTGGTCTGGTTTGTGTGATCTCTGACCTGTAATGATGGGGTGCTTGGGTGCTTGTGCTTATAGTGGTGCCCCAATTTCTCCCTAATCTCAGAAACACTGTCTCTGATAACCACTCCTCAGCCCAAGGACACTGTGCCTAGCAGTTATTCATGCATAGGCCTCAGCATGACCCTTATCTCTCTCCCTGGTACAGCTACACAGAGCTGGGCTGCTCAGGCCCCAGCCCTCAGATCATGTCTCTGGAAGCCTCCCAATTCCTTAGTAAGTTCCTGTGTTGTGAGAAAGCTTTCCCTTGTTGCAGAGCATTCTTTCATCAAGACAGAGGAAGAGAGGTGTCCTTGGCCAGCCCAAGGACTCTTCCTCCTGCCAGACTCCAAAGATCCATCCCCCTCCCTGTCCGGTATACTCCCTGTACTTTCCCATCCATAGCCTCCAAAGACACCTGCACCTTTGGATTACCTCATCAGCGTTCCTGGCATTTCTTTCCCATGCTCTTTTCCATATAAACCCTAGCTGGAACCCTGATCGGGGCTGCTTGATTTGGATGTGTATATTTGCCATTTCCTTCTACACCTCATTTTACAGATAAGGAAACTAAGGCAAACAAGGTTAAGAGACTTGCCCAGCAAGTCAGAACCCAACTCCCAGCTCCTGAAAAAAAAATTGTCTCCCATTAGCAGGAATAAAGTCAATCATGCATCCGGGTGCTAATAAATCCACATTTTAAATTATGTCTGGGTCTCGCTAGCTAATTTCTTGGTACAACACATGCATGCTGAAAAGTTCTTTCATAAAATATCTCATTCTTTTTGGGCCAGATGGCACATGGCATCACACAGCTAATAAGTGTCTGAGGCTGGATTTGAGCTGAGGTCTTTCTGACTCCAGGCCTGGCACTCTCTCCACTGCACCACCTAGCTGCCCTTTAAGCAAGTGATACAAAATAGAGGTTCACCATTTCATAGATAATTCTGTTTTTGTGTTTTGTTATATGTATGGAATTTTTTTTAATTATGAGTTTGTATAGAATTTTAATTTTCTTTTTTTTTCTTCTTTTTTTTTTTAAAGTAACAGACCAACAGAACACAAAGGTTATATGGTAGCAATCAGCAGATCAGATTAGGCTAGACCATGCATACCTCTTGGTGTGTTGGTTTTTCTGGCTTTTAAATGACATATGTTCAAAACTGTTACCATCTGTCAGTAGCTGAACCTGATTTCTAAGCTAGGCCTACCACAGACCCCCAAGGTTTATTCAGTCTTTCATGTTTTGTGCCTTAATTCCCCTGAATTCTCATGCAACAATGGAACTAACTTGACCCCCTTGCAGGCAGAGTGGAGTGCTAAGAATGAAGAATAGGAGGTTTGGCAGCTCTGAGGTACCACATCACACCTATCAGATTGGCCAACATGACAAAACAGGAAAATGATAAATGTTGGAGATGTGGGAAAATTGGAACACTAATGCATTGTTGGTGGAATTGTGAAATGATTCAACCATTTTGGAGAACAATTTGGAAGTATGCCCAAAGGGCTATAAAAATGTGCATACTCTTTGACCCAGCAATAGCACTTCTAGGGCTATATCCCAAAGAGATCATACAAAGGGGAAAAGGACCAACATGTACAAAAATATTCATAGCAGCTTTTTGTGATGGCAAAGAATTGGAAATTGAGAGGGTGCCCATCAACTGGGGGATGGCTGAGCAAGTTGTGGTATATGAATGTAATAGAATACTATTGTGCTATAAGAAATGATAAACAGGCTGACTTCAGAAAAACTTGGAAAGACTTGTATGGTCTGATGCTGAGTGAAGTGAGCAGAACCAAGAGAACATTATATACAATAACAGCCACATTGTGTGATGACTAATATTGATAAACTCAACCCTTCCCTGCAATACAAGGATCTAAGACATCTCCAGAGGCCTTGTGATGGAAAATGTTATCCACATCCAAAGAAAGAACTATGGAAGTTGAATTGCTATTTTTTTCTCTTCTGTGAAGTTTTGTTTCCTCTTTCTGATGGTTCCTCCTATTGGTTTTAATTTTTACTTACATCACTAATGTGAAAATATGTTTAATAAGAATGCAAATGTATAGTTTATATCAGATTGTGCACCATCTTGGGGTGGGTGGTGGGGAAGAAGGGGGAGAAAAATTTTAAACTCAAAAACGTATGGAAGTGATTATTGATAAATCAAAATAAATTAATAAAATTTAAAAAAAAAGTAGGAGGTTTGGGATTGCCAGCAAAAAGAGCAATGGGAAAAGCTAAGACTCAGAAACCCCCACACAGAAGGACTTCAATTGATGGACTCTGTGGCCCTTTCCCTGGTTAGGGAATTTCATCAAAGACACCCAGAGAGGTATCCAATGTTTTCTCCTGGAGCAAGGCAAGAAAATGACCATAGGAAGGAGACACTGTTAGCACTATGGCTTGGAATAACAACAAAATTTGGAGCATCAGGCTAGGTCAACCACAAGCAAGAAAGAATATGAATTCTGAGCTCTATTATGCCACCAGTGAATGCTCCTGGTCTTAATGAACCACAAGTTCACTTTCTGGAGGCACTCATCTTCCCCCAAATATCCCAACTGGTGGTGCACGCAGCTCAGACTTTGTGCTCTGTTCTTGCCACATGGACAAACGTGTAGTGTGGTGACTTAAGAGAAAGAATGGAGTATGCTGGCAGAGTCTACTAAAGAGAGAGCAGACCGGAAACATGAAAGCTGTGCTGGTAGCCATAAAACACTGAAAAAGCAAGGGAAAAGTTCATGTCTAGGAACGTACTGGATGCTATCATGGAGTCTTGTGACAGATTCACTTCCTTGCAGAGATCAGCTCAGACTCAAGTAAGACTCTAGGGTTTGGAAAGGTATGGCTATAGTGCTAAAATCCTTGACAAAGGGATTTCTCTGTTTCTCCCATCCCACTAATCCTTAGGAAGATTTCCAGGCACTGACAGTGAGATTTGCCTCTTACCATTTGACAGAAAGATGGTGCAAAATGAACATGCATTAGCAGACATGAGGCCTTCCATGTTTTAGTCAACTAGAAGCGATATCTCTTACCTTGAATCTCTTAGGTCATGCCCACTCCTAGAGGATCTCCTAGAGCCGTAGAGGCCTAGTCTTTATGGGGATGATATGGATGCAAAGGTTTGATCAGGACATGAAGGGGTAGTTGACTGGTTTTATGAATGATGGAGACCATCTGGAAAGGTCAACTTTTGTTTCCAGAGAGATGATGACTTGCATGACATGAATGGCATAAAAGAACATCAAGGTCACATATGACTGGGAGAAGTGGGCCAGTTACATTGCAAGAGTGAGAGAGAGCAGATGGACAACTCGAGGGCTGTATGGGTAGCCATGAAATATTGAAAGAACCACAGAAAAAGCCTTCAGTTCAATGGACAGCTATGATTTTGAGAAACACATGTACAAAAGTATATAAAATGAGAAACCATGGATAGGATACAACCTGCACCCACAGAGGGAATGCTCAGTTTAAGAAGATCATGGCTCCATAAAATTTTTCAGTAGCTCACCTGACTTATAAGCTAAAATATCAAAAACCCCATCTTGGCACAGGTCAATGGAAAAGTGAGTGCCAGAGTTTGAGGAACAAAATAGCCCAAGCCAAGAAGGCATTCATATGCCCTCCAAAAATTTCAGGGTATTCAAAAGTCAGTTGACAAACCTTGAGTGATGTGCTTCCTTTTTTTTTTTTTTAATCTTAAAAGTTGTTCCCAGTTCCACGAAGTTGCATTCTCAAGTTGGAATTAGCCATCTGTACTTACAAGAGTGTGTCTCTCAGAGTTTGGTTGGTTCACCTTGGAGGACTACTTTGATCCCAAAGAGATCAAAGAAAGAAGGCAAGGATGCATGTGTGCAAAAATATTTGTAGCAGCTCATTTTGTGGTGACAAGGTACTGGCAACTAAAGGGGTGTCCATCAACTGGGGGATGGCCGAACAAGTTATGATATATGAATGTGATGGAATACTATTGTTTTGTAAGAAATGATGAAGGGGGTGGTTTTAGAGAAGCCTAGGAAGACATTCAAAAATTGATCCATAGAGGGTAGCTAGGTGGCACAGTGGATAGAGCTCTGGCCTCAGAGTCAGGAGGACTTGAGTTCACATCTGGCCTCAGACACTTGACACTTACTAGCTGTGTGACCTTGGGCAAGTCACTTAACCCCATTGTCTCACCAAAAAGCAAAAAAAAGAAAAAATTAATGCAAAGTGAAGTGAGAAGAACTGAGAACAATTTATCACAACATCGTTAAAGATAACTCTGAAAGGCTTAGGAACTCTAATGAACAACATGACCAGCCCTAATTCCAGAGGACTCGTGATGAAAGATATTACCCACCTCCTGATGGAGAGGTGGCTCAGAATTCAGACTGAGACATTTGTGGGGAAAGGGAAGACATGGACAATTTTGGCATTTGTTTTTCTTAACGATAAATGTTTGTAAAAAGAGTTTTATTTCTCTTGCTTTCTCTATGAGGGGAGGTCAGAGGGAGAGTGGAATCTTCATGAAAAGAGAAGAAAATATAATTTTTCAAAAGTGCTGAATTAAATTAAATTGAATTGAATTATTGAATTAAATGATACTGACAAAGGCAATGCTACGGGGTATACTTGTAGTAAGTGAAAACATACTTTGCTCTTCAAATTTTCTTCGCTTGAATTCAAAACTCAATACCACTGACAAATTTAATACTTACGTTGTCACCTCCTCTTTCCCCAATGACATTCAAACAAAAGCCAACATTCAAACAAGGCCTTTGTTTTCTTAATTGGAAAAACTGCCTTAGGATTTAGGGAAAAAAAGGCAAGACTAGCCTAAGCAAAAACTGTGAAAATAGCCAAGGTTTGTCTTTGCCACTCTCTTATTTCCCCTTTCTTCTCCTGCCCATTTACCCCAGAGTCAGGTAACAGTCCCCTAACTTCAGTCAATTTACACTTTGCACAAAGGGGATCTGGAAAAAATCCATTCAGGAGGAAGGTGTTTATGCCTTCATGTGTCATTTGCATTTTGAAATGAATCTCTAAAGGTAGAATTTCAGGCATAGGACACCTGGGTGGAGAAAATATTTTCAGACTAGCAGCCTCCTGAATCAGCTTTAGGCCACAGAAATGGACAACAGAAGTAATTTATTCCATGAAAAAGTGGCCCTGATGGGGAAGTATGGGAAAATAACCGCAGGATTTGGAATTAGAGGACTAATCTACTTCCAAATTCCCAGCTCTGCTGCAGAATCTTTGTGATTCTACTTATTTTTAAAGTAGAATCTTTGTGACCATAGGCAAGTCACTGGGCCTCAGTTTCCTCATTTGTAAAATGCAACAAGGGAGTGAACTAAATAGCCTCTGAGAACTGTTTTGGCTCTACGTCTATGGCCAATTCTGAAATTGTTTCTATGGCATATATTCTCAAGATAATCATGTCATTTAATTCATACAAATCCTTACTCCAGATTTAAATCTTGGATTACAGAATTATTAAAACTGGAAGAGACTTATGGACTTTTCTATTCCAACCCTTCACTTTAAGGATGAGGAAACCGAAGTTCAGAGAGAGGAAATATATTATCCAATGTCACACAGCTATTAAGTGGCAGACCTGGGACCTAATCCAGGAGTCTGATTCTCGCCTTTCATCTGAGGAGGATATAATAAATAATAACTAGCATTTATGTAGCACTTTAAGATTTACAAAAAAAAAACACATTCATGTTGTTCCATTTAGTCTTCACAGACTCCTTTGATATTATTTTCCCCATTTTACACATGGAGAAACTGAAACCAAGAAAGATTAAGTGATTTGCCCAGGATCACATAATTAAAGTGTCTGGCTCAGGATTTGAACTTGGGCTTTCTTGACTCTAACTCCAACATTCTACCCACTGCACTCTCTAGCTGCCTCTCTGGTATAGGGCAAAGTAGAAAACTGTATTGTCAAGTCCTTCCCTGGACTTTCTACAATGTCCAGAAAAGCAGTTTTGCAACAAAGAAGCTCTAAGCTACTCCATCAACAATGCTGTCCCTACATTGCCCCCTGCTGTTCTGCTCTAGGGCTCCTTTTCTGAGTGAGGGTGAGTGTCAGAAAGAAATAGGGCTAGGTACAGGCAAGCTAGACATCATCTAGATTAAGACGCTCAGCAGGGTAGAGAGAGACATTTCTTGATACAGTTTATAAATGTACATAATTCTGGAAAATTTACCCCTCCACTTCTATAGGCATTTATTTTGTGATGTCACGTTGCTTGTATTTCAGTGAGGATTCAAAGTCTCTGCTGAACTATATATATACACAAGGGACAAAATTTTTAAGCTAGCCTGAGGTAAAAATGCTCACCATACCTTGTACCAGCTTCAGTAGTGATACAGGGCCAGTATATGTCAGACCAACCCTCATCCCACCTGGATGGGGAAGAAATGGGAAGAACTGGTTCTCAAGGTCTGTTCACCCCAGAGAGCTGAGACTTGGGATAAGCACCAAAGGTCAAAGCACACCCATCATAGCTGTTATTCGAGAAACCTAAATTTAAAGAGACATGTGTACAGACATGAGATTTAAAATGAACCAGGAGACAATACTCCTGAGTATAATCACTGGTGTGTGGTTTTAAAGATGATTAAATCATCTAGCTTTTCATTTAAGCATGTTTCAGGAAGCGTTGATTTCAAAGTCCACGATTTCCATTTTAATTTAAACTCAGCTGAGTTATTGAAGAAAATAAAACTCATCCTGCTAAAAGGAGAGTTATCTCGAGTAGGCTATGAGGTTGCCTAGTCAGACAGTTCTCCTTCAACTAAGAGAACACAATATGTGCAAGATGTTTGATAGTAAAATAATAATAATAATAATAAAATAAAAATAAAAACAAAAAACAAGAAATTCTCCCAAAACAGAGCAAAAAAAAATTCATTTCTTTGAGAGCGAAAAAGACTGGGAATCTTGCTCCACGAAGAACAAATCTACATCTTGTACATACACAGCTCTCCTATCATCAATTCTATGTCTTCTCAGCAAACAGATGCTCCCTGGGAAGGAAGTGAATGCTACAAGTCACATAACAACACCAAGTCTAGGGCCTGGTTAAAACTAGCTGTGCCTTATTAAAGCAGCTAGAAAATGTTGAGAACCCATCAATAGACATAAGTGTTGGAAGGGTCCTTAGAGGTCCATTTTATAGATAGGGAAGTGAGTCTCAGAGAACTTACCTAAGGTCACACAGCTAATAAGTAGCAAAGACAGGACCTTCCAAATCCAGTCCTCTTCCCACAGCTCCACACCATTTCTCTTATGATCCTCAGTCCTCCTTCTAAAACCGTTCTTTCACTTGAAGAACTAAACACTTCATGTGCATAGTAAAAGGCTAACTTGAAGCTGTCACACTTATGCTGTAGTTGGGGAAACAAAGTTAACTACTTTTCATTTACTCTCTGAGTTGGAGATGAGTCATGGGTGAGGTTGACCTTATAGAAAAATCGGATAGACCCAGTGATTTGGCTTCATCTCATTCAGCTGTACATATAATGAAATGTTCCTGATGTTGTAGACAGGGGTATCTTGGTACAATTTTGGGGCATAGGAGATACTGTTATCCCTTCCATCTCATGATTTTTCCCATTGTGGTTTCAATATATTGTAGATTGGTGTAAGAAAGTAAATGGGAACTTGGGGGAGTTTTGCAGAAGCTGCAGACAATAGACAAAGGCCAACAGATGACAGAAAAAGTTTAGAAACTTAGAAATGCATAAAATATATGTATAGTATTGTATAATATCAACATATTTTATTTTTAATACCATAAATATACCCAAATTTGACAAAAAGGTATTGTAAACACCCCATAAAAGAAAAAGAAAAAAATTCAGACTTCTCTAATACAAAGGAAAGGCCAAAAAATTTTAGGTGGATTTTCCAAATTGCAGGGGAATCGTTCCCTTGACCCCCTTCATGTGGAAGGGACAACTGTAATGTTCAACCCGAGCAACCCTAGAGTATACCAAGAAGGGGTCAGGAATAGGGCTCAGCAAAGGAGAGAGACAAGAGACCACTGGGTAAGAGAACCCAGAGTGTGATGTCTCTAAAAGTCACAAGAGGTATGAATAACCAAAGAGAAGGAGTGGTCAGTTGGGTCAAATGTTGAAGAAAGTCAAAGAGGACGTGGAATGAAAAAAGAAAGTCATTGTTTTCAGTGATTAGGAAGTCACTGGTGACTTTAGAAAGAGCACTTTCAATAGAGTAGTAGGCATGAAAACCAGATGATAAGGGGCAGAGAGAGTGGATGATGCAGTATTTCATTTAAATAGCTATCATTTCTGTGCTGATTATTCCCAAATGCAATATTTTCTCAACTACCCTGGCTTCCAAGGTAGATTCCTTTATTTGTTATCATTTCATTTTCTAAATTATCTTTCACCACTCCCCCATGAAGTTTCTAGGACTCTCTCCTTTGTCGCTGTTTAGTCATTTCAGTTGTGTCCAACACTTCGTGACCCTATTTGAAGTTCTCTTGGCAAAGATTTTGGGGTGATTTGCCATTTCCTTCTCCAGCTCATTTTATAGATGAAGAAACTGAGGCAAATAGGTTTAAGTGACTTGCTCAGGGTCACACAGCTAGTAAGTGTCTGAGGCCAGATTTGAACTCAGGAAGATGTTTTCCTGACTCCAGGCCCAGTGCTTCATGCATTATAGCACCACCCAGCTGCCCCTTACTGTCTCCTTACTGTCCCTGAAACCTTTGTCCACTCTTACCTCCAACATGTCTTTGTACATGTCCTTCTCCAGGTTTGGAACGCTCTTCCTCTTCCTCTTCCCCATCAAACTCTTTAGGCCCAGACCCAGGGCAATCTCCTACTTTTCATACTACTTATGGCAATCATTACTTCACTTCATTATTAAGCATCAACTACATGCAATGCATTGTGCTAGGCATTAGGAGTGATAGAAAGATAAATAAGAAAGTATCTCTACCTCAAAGAGCTTAAAAGCCACTAAAGGACTACCCTGCATATACATGTAAGTATGCATGTATACATAATATAAACACAATCACATATATATGCATGCATGCATGCGTATACATATATGTGTATTTATAGCAGCTAGGCAGCACAATAGACAGAGTGCTGAGTCTGGAGTTAGGAAGACTCATCTTCCTGAGTTCAAATATGGCCTCAGAAACTTGCTAGCTGTGTGACTCTGGACAAGTCACTTAACCTTGTTTGCCTCAGTTTCCTCATCTGTAAAATGAGCTGGAGAAGGAAATGGCAAACCACTCCAGTGTCTTTGCCAAGAAAAGCCCAAATGGAGTCACAAAAAAATTGGATACAACTGAAACGAATGAACAACAACAAAGATGTATATGTGTGTTTATGTACAAACAAATATACACACATATATAAATACACACATGTGGGAATGATTTAAATGTCTAATGCAGAAGTATAAAGTACTACAAGGTCAGAATAACAGAAATCACTTTCTCCCCAGGAGATCAGGAAATCTTCACACAGGAAGTATCCCTTGGGAATTCAGAATGATGCATACTACAAAACCTAGTGCTTATTTATCTAAGTTCTTCCATGATTTTTTAGTTTATAGGCTCAGATATAGGGCTAGATGCCACCTCGTCTGATCCCTTCATTTTACAGCTGAAGCAACCAAAGCCCAGAGAGGTTAAGAGATTTGCCTAGGGTCATGCAGTCAATAAGGTGTCTGACAGAGGGTTCAAATCAAGCTCTTTCTGCTACCAAGTCAAAGTGCTGTAGCTACATCCACAGTATTATTGCATCTTACTACTGCAAGAGGCAGTAAGGTGGTAAAGCCTCCAAATTCAAACTAGCCTCAGATACTTACTAGTTGTATGACCTCGGGCTAGTCACTTAACCTCTGCCTCAGTTTCCTCAACCATAAAATGAGGATAATTACAAAACTTATATCCTAGGGTTGTTGTGAAGATCAAACAAAATAACATTTGTAAAGTGCTTAACACAGTGCCAGGCAGATAGTTTTAACAAGTACTTATTCCCTAACACAACTACTATTTGTAAAATCCTGGATTACAGTAGCACTGTCTTGTACCTCTCTTATATCCCTCACAGCACCTGGCACACGAGTGAGCACAGTACAAGTCTTCTTGCCTTCATATTTGTTAGGTAATCAATAAATGGCAGCAAAGGTCCTTCAGGGACAGCACTGTACCAGGCATCATTGACATTTGGGGCACCCCCAAACAGAGGTCCCTATGCACCCTTGGCTCAGCCCTTCCTAGGAGAGGAGAGCATTTGATCATCATTAATTCATCTGACGATTTCGCTCATAACATTCTACTAATTGAAAAAACCAAACATATCCAAAGAGGAGAGCTTCTAAAAAAGATTATCAGGCTGACCTTGTTAAGTAAGTGTTATTCATCCATACTTAAGGATGCTCAAGCAATACAGACCAGATGGAGGCTGGTAGCCTTATCACACTGTTTATTGGACAATGCAAGATGCTAAGACAGTATCTTTTTTGAGAAGTTTATTGTCCTTATCTAGGTGCAAGCTTTAGTCATTGGGAGAGCTTGGGACTGGAGAAATGGTACTTGATTTCCTTTTTAATGCCCACAGGAGATAAAAGTCTTACATATTGAATGACCTACTAAACCAGCCACAATAGATTAAAGGAATCCAATCAATATGGATGGAATAGAATTCTGAGGAACAGGTTGGCATAGCGAAGTAACCCAACCTAGGACAGAAAAAGCAGCCAAGATTTATAGTCATTGGCAGATGTATCAGTTTGTTTTGCTTAACTGGTTTTTGTTGTTGTTGTTGTTACAAGGGACAAGTCATGGGTGTGGGGAGTATCACTGGAGAGTGATGATGATGTAAAAAACCACAAAGCATCAATAAAAACATTTTAAAAAAAGATTTATAGTCAAAATTTGCTACCAAAAATAGGCTTAAGGTACCCTCTAAAACAAAGACATAATAAATAAGGTTCTACATTATGGATCTGGAATGAGAAAATGGAGATCACATCACAGCTTAGTAGATAATGTTCAGTCGTTTTTCAGTCATGTCCAACTCTTAGTGAACTCTTTTGTGCTTTTGATCATAGTTTTCCCTTCTATGTCACAGGGGCTAGGATTGCACTGGCCCCACAATCTGGAAAATCCATGGAAAATTTTTTGGCCCTCCCTTTGTACCAGAGAAGAAATCTAAATTTTTTTCTTTTTCTTTTATGAGATGTTAACGGTACCATGTTGTAAAATTTGGGTTAGTATTTGGTCGTAGGTTCTGTGCCATCTGCTGTCCTTTGCATGTCATCTGCAGCTTCCACAAAATTCCCCAAAAATTTCCATGTAATTTCTCATGCTGACTGACGATATATTGAAACAGCTATGGGGAAAGTCGCAATGTGGAAGGGATAACAGAGCTCTATGCTATTCAACACAGTTGCTGAAAAAGTAGGTGCTTAATAAATGCTTGTTTTTTGAAAACTACATGAGTGTACACAAATTGAACACATTTTCAAAGTTGTGTGCTTAACAGTGTCTATCACCCCAATAAAATTTAAATATATTTATAAATTATATATATTATGTGTTAAAATATATAATTTATATCATAAAATAATTATGTAATTAATTGAAATGTAATTCTATAAATAAATTATAACTAATATGAATTATAAATTTATGTTTATAAATATGATTTGAAATATAAATCATAAAAGCAGCTTTCACCTCACTGATTAACCTCAAAGAGAATAGTGGGACCAGAAGGGGGACATTTAGCTAAGGGACTAGTGGTTATCACTGTGATATGTAGGAATCAGAGAAGCTGCCCTAGTTTATAACTCACATATGTAATCTATTATAGGAAACTAAAAAAAAGATAAATAAGCAACAATTACTTAATTCACAAAAGGATTCTTTGTCTAACAAAAGTAAAGGTTCTTTTGAATCAGAGGTGTCAAGCACTGCCCCAACCAGATTAAAAATGTAATTGAGAAATATTTAACAAAATAAATAAAAAATACAATAAAGCATATGTAATGTTAATATGTGGTTTTCTAAGTCAATATATGGCAAAGCAGGGAACCTTATGTATGATTTAGGGGCCCTATTTGTATTAGAGTTTGACACTACTGCTTTAAACAGTGAGTTCCTCTAAGTGCATTTAAAATCATGTAGCTTGCCAAAATCCCATTTATGAATAACTTTTCAGAGATACATCTACTGTGTAAAGTGTATCTACTGAGGTACAACTGTCTATTCATCATCTAGTCTTCAGGACATGGCTGTCCTCTTCTAGACTACAAGATCATGTCAAACCTAGAACTCATACCATTTACATCTCTGCCCCTGGGTGAAAAACAGAATCTCCATTTCAGGTGGGCTCCCAGATCAGCCATCTCTTCGTTTCCCACCAGTTCCATGCCCCTGATTCTGCACCAGGTACCCTTGCCAAGACTTCTTCCCCTTTCCCTCCCCCTTTTATAGTTTGTATTTATGTGAGTACCAATGAGAGCAGGACTGCCTTTTGCCTTTCTTTTTATATCCCCAGGGCTTAGCACAGTACCTAGAACATAGAGGGGCCTAAAAATATTTGCTGATTGATTAATCACAACTCTGGTCAATCTAAGACCATCCTTGCCCTCAGAGAATGTCAGCGGAGAGGTGGTTGACTACAGGTAGGGAACAGAAGCATTGTTGTCAAGCCTGGCTAATTTGTTCATTTGTTTGCTTACCTATAGTTCTTTTGGTATAAAAGAAGTTTCTAGAGAGAAGGGGGAAAAGGTCAATGGGAAAGGAGTGAAATTTCAAAAAGGGGTCCTGAAATTATTTGTCTCTGATGAAAGGTACAACTTCAGAGAAACCCAGGAAAACTTGTAAGAATTGATAGAGTAAAGAAAACAAAACTAGAACAATTTATACAATGATGTAAAATCAAACAATTTTGAAAGACTTAAGAACTCTGATCAACTCCACAAGCCAACATGACTCTAGAGGGACCAATGATGAAGCCTGCTACCCACCTTTTAACAGATAGGTCAAGTCAGGTAATGGACTCAGGATGAAGAATGAGACATATGTTTTAGGAATTTGTTTTTGCTTATTATGCATATTTGTTACAAGGGTTTGGTTTTGTCCTTTTTTTCCCCTAATGCAGTGGGGTGAAAAGTGGGAGGGGGAAAAGTTTTTGTTTGAAAAGAAAATTTTCAAATATCTTAAAAAACAAAAACAGCAAAAAAAAACCTACTTGGCAAGCAAAGAAGAAAATCCTAAGATTGCCTAAAGAGTTGAAAAATGTTCCCTTTGGACACTTGATAATGAGAATAGGGCATGAAAATTGATTGTGATTCCTTATGTTTCATAAAGGATCCTTTTTTTTTTAAAGCAGTATTCCTTTATTGCCAACAATTGCTGTTTCCTTCAGGGCAAGGGATATGTGTTGCATGTGGGAGGGAAATAAAATTTGGTGGCATCACATTGGCAGTGCCAGGTGAGGGAGGATACAGGTTTCTTTGAGGTACTATGTGAGCATGCATTTGTAGATGATACTGAGGGGTAGGGGGTGGGATGAGGGGGAGGTAGTTCTTTCCCTACCTTGGGCTTGGACTGAATCATCCCCTATCTAGGGAAGTAGCAGCCAGGCTTGTACCTGGAATCTCAGAAGCTCTTGCCTCCTGGCTTCACCAAGAAGTTGGTGGGAATCTCAGCACAGAAGGAGTGGGGAGAGAGGTGACAATCACTTAGAGGGTTGTTAGGGTGAACCAATGCTTCGCCAATGAGATGGGCTCTCTCATCCTAGTCTTTAATGAGGAAGGGCCTTGCTAAGATGGAGAGGACCCCAGTATGGAAGAGAAATCCAGGACAGAAGGGTATAGGGAGGAAGTCCTACCACAAGAGGGCAGGGTCATGGGATGACACGGGCAAAGGCTATTGGCAATTTTTTCCAGGGGTTCTCCACTACTAGCTAATCAAATAACCTCAATGAGATCCTTTTCATAGGGAAACCCCCCTCCTTTCTCTGTCTTAGAAAACATCAGCTGACCATTGATCTTGATCCAGAAGGTTCCAGGGCTCTTGAGATAGAATGCCAGGGTATTTTTTCTTTCAGAATTCTGGCCAACTCCAAGTAGGTGGTCAACAGGCTGGTCATCTCTGGACTGAAATGGTAAGCCAAAAACTTTTCCATACACGTAGCCTGAGTTCTCTTCTCTCAGAGAACAATAGGGACCAACCATCTCTCTCCAGAATCTGAAATAGGGAAGGGGGGAAGAGGGAGGGGAAGCCAAACTCCAAATTCCATTATGTTTATTGGTTTTGTAAGGTCTACACATCACACCTGAGGGGCATGAAGGTCTGAGAACATGTACATTTCCTACAACACAGAGAAAGAAGGATGCCCAACTGGGATCCGAAGGTGTAGACCCCTCTTCACTTTGGCCACTGATTCTCTCATGAATAAACACATAAAGGGGGAGAAAAAAGAAGCATCTTGAAACACAGCCATCTTAAATAGACTTAAGGAGAGTAATATATTTTATTTCATTAAAATAGATTTTAAAACAGACTATGTAAAAGAATTAGGATTCTCAATAATTTACTATTATTTACATTAGCAAATGTTTGTGGTTAGTAGACACTTAGCAATGGAAAGTTTGTTGGGAGAATGTAAGGCAAAGCACCAAGGGGTGCTCCCAGGCTAAGGAAACCACCACTGGAGAGGTAACCAACTCACAAATAGCTTTCTTCCTGTTTCCCATCCTTTCAGATTAAGCATGGTAATTATTTCATTAAATACTTGACGAACAGCAAGTGAGGTCAAACCTCTGACTGCTGGGTGGTAATAAAGACACTCATTACTCCTACATTGAAGAGCTGTTAGCCCAGAACAGATTCTTTTCCTTTTGGCCTGATCTCCCAAAGCCTATCATTAAATCAGTCTGAGCTTATCAAGGGAGAAGCCTGATCCTCAAAGGTCTCCCCTTGTGCTGCAGATGATATTACCCATTGGTGATTATCCTCTAGTTAAAACAATGAGAGCAAGTTTTAGTAGAGCCCACTTGTCCAGATGTGAGCCGAAAACAACAACCACAATACGCATCCTGGTTCCCAGGGAAATCCTGTAGCTACTCATGGCCTGGCTGGCTGACTCACTTTCCCTTCCTGTCTTCAGAACTTGGCAATGGTTCACAATCTCATTCCAAGTATTTTCTAAAGTTGACATGTGAGTCACAGGTATGTGTTGGGGTAGAGGAGAGCAGGGTCAGGAAGGGGATGCCCAGGGCACTTTAAAGAAAGAGGAGAAAGTGGGACACTCCTCTTCAGGAAACAATAGAGTATAGACCTGTCAGAGCTAAATGGAGTTGCTGCCCCTATAGAATGTCTCCCCTGTAGGCACTGGGTGGTTATCCATTGCACCAGGTGTGATGTGTGGGCTTCCCAGGAAATGAAAAAACAGGCTGGTTTTACTGAAAGGAAAAGGAATTTCCATAAGGATGCTTTGACTACAGTCAGTCATATAGGTGGTCCTGAGGCTTCCATGGCTGCTGCAAACTTTGCCATATACCCTTCCCTGATACCAGAATCCACCTGGATGTGAGTTCTCTTCCCCTGTTTCCACTGTATTCCAAAA
Source organism: Phascolarctos cinereus (assembly GCF_003287225.1). Lineage (NCBI taxonomy): Eukaryota > Metazoa > Chordata > Mammalia > Diprotodontia > Phascolarctidae > Phascolarctos > Phascolarctos cinereus. The sequence continues at coordinate 572,330,211 of NW_027555847.1, read as the reverse complement.
ACTTGTACCTTAGGAAGCGCCTGGAGACCCACTGACAATCTGAGTCATAGAACTGATTTCATTGCAGGCATCATCTCATATCTGGGGTTAGATGACCACCTTTTGGTTTAAGTGGTTGAGGGCTATGGAACAGCAGCATAAGTCAGTAATAAAAGGCCAGAAGGTGGATGAACGGTCTACTGGAAGGTCAGTCCAAAATGTCCGTCTCAAAAGGGACCAGGTGATAGTAAGACAGGTTGGTGACATAGGCTGCTGGGTCTTCACTGTCTTCCAGCTCTGAGGTAAACTCACTACCATTCTCAAACCTGAAACAAAAAACAAAACAAAAAACAACATGAGGGTGAGAACCTATTCATAGGTACCCATGTAACAAGAAGGAAAGGGAGAGGTACAAAGTCAAATGGACAAAATTCAAGGAACTCTATGGAAAGGCACTCATAAGTGATACCTGTTACTTCATTTAGGATCCCTGGACAATAGCCCTTTCAAGAAAATGTGTTCCAGGAAAACAGTTCTAGTCAGTGCCCACATTTATAAAAAGCAACAAGAGCTACTCAAATGTACACCTTGGTGAAATATATCCTTCTAGCCTTAGTAACAGCTCTTAATGCCTCATGACACCAATTCCCCTTCCAACCTAAAAATTGCCTTCTAAAGCCAGAAATAACTAGGAGTATAGTTTTAGATCTGGAAGAGTCTTTGGAGGTCATCCATTTTAACTATCTCATTTTTCATACTTGTAAATAAACTTTGGCCCAGATAGGATATATGGCTTACCCAAAGTCACAGAGGTGGTAAATGCTGAGACCAGGATTTGAACTTAAATTTTCTGCCTCCACATAAAGTATTGTTTCCACCATACTACACTGATCTACAAGCAATCCAGATCTAAAATCTACAACTAATTCCAAGCCTTTTTTTTTTTTAAAAGCTGGCCTGGAGAATAAGTGAAGGTAACAGGTATCAGATATAAGAAGTAGTCCCCATTTCAGACACACTGAAAGAGAGAATTAGGGATCTGATGCTTTACTCCTCCACAAAAATTGCAGTGTCCAAATCTCTTCTTTTGAGTAGACCCTTGATCAAAATTCGAGTAGGTGGGACAAAAGCAATTTATTAGAAGAAGAACGGTGACTATAGCTTTTAAAATGTTTTGAAAGGAAGAAGCAAGACTAAAGAAAATACACTACGGAAGAGAGGAATAACTGGAAATGCCTGGTGAGCTTCATTAGACTTATTGGCAGATGAGATTTGAAAACAGGGCTCACGGATCATGTTGCACAGCAGTAGAAAAGACCCAGCTTCCAACTGATCCGATTGCCACCATAACTCTACAGAAACTCTAGTTTAGGTGGAAAAGATGTATGCCACCATTTCTTGCGCAAACCAGCCTCATAGAGCAGTGGCTCCCAACCTGTGGTCAGAGAGGCCCTAGGAGGGGCAGAGAATTATTGCAAAGGGCCCACAAATCCATATGCAGCCCCAGTGGTCACCTCATATTTTATACAGCTCCAACAAGACAAGAAGCATGGCTCAGTACGGTAACTAAGCAAGCATACCTTCTGTGGACTGAATAGACAATGCCTTATGCATGTATGTTACTATTTTACATGTATACATTTGTTATGATTAATAAAATACTAATTCATTCAAAAGCATGATTGAATTTATAGGTACTTTTTGTCATAAGAAGACTCAGACACTTACCTTAGGCAAGTCACTTAATCTCTGTCCACCTCAGTTTCCTTATTTGTAAAATGGGATACTAAGAATAGCCCCTACCTCCAGAGGTTGTAGTCAGAATAAAATGAGATAATATTTGCAAAGCATTTTCCAAACCTCAAAAGCACTTTCTAAGTGCTAGGGTATTATCATTTGGTGAGGAAAAATTAAATAAACAAAAACCCAGCTTGCTTTTGCCTTTACGAAAACATGCTATGTTCACAGTGGCTTGGAACAAACCTATGAACTTGAAAATGACACGGAGAAAGCATCTGCCAAGGTGCAAAATCTCCTGCTGAATATTTTCCTATTCATGTGCTGCACCTCCCTCATTCCACAGGATGAATTAATCCTGTCTAGGAGTGATAGAGAAGGAAGGAAGGAAGGAAACCCTGGGAAAGTAAGTCAGCATGCTGAGGTCATGGCTTTTACTGCTGAATTCACATGACCTCTGACAGTCATGTCAAATACCTCTGCTCTTGAAACCTGTTTGAGGAGGCGAGAATGACCTACTCAGTTTTTGTCCTGAGGTTCAGGGTTTGGAGTCTCTTTCAGCCAACTGTGGCAAAGAGAAGGACAATCGGTGCTGCTTTTCTGTTTTTTCACAGGCTCATATGCAGACACAGCAGATACAGTACCTTTCCAACAGAACACAATCATTTCATGTTGGGTTATTGTTAGTTAAAGTCTCAGGCACCCACTGTCTTTATGCTGTGACACCACAGAAACAACACCATCAGAAATAAGCTCGATCTCATGTCCTCGCAATGTGCCTACTATCATCTGATTCATGGGCACAAGGCCGGGTGGTTAAACCTTAGTGGAGTTGAGGACAAACTTTAATGTAGAGAGACAGCCTGAGGGGCAAAACCTCCAATAAATCAAAACATCATCTCTCTCCATCCCCACTCTTCACCTCTGACTGGCAACTTGTCTGAAATTAATAAACAGACTCGTTCCCCAAGGTCAGAAAAGCAGTTCTTCCCTGGATTCCATATATCAGAGAAATGCTTCTGCTGAAAGGGCAGGCAGGAGTTTATGGACAATATTCCTTTTAAATGCTCACTTGAATTACTAATACTCAGACTCGGGGGGGGGGGGGGACCATTCAGAAAAGAGTCATAAAGGCTGGCTTTCTACTTCACTCTCCCCAAGAGGTCTTCTGTACTTTTTTAAATAAAAATTTTATTGGTATATTTTGTTTTTCACATAGCTTAAATTTCCCTCTGAATCTCTCATGCTCTCCTCCCTTCCCAAAGAACCATCCCAGATATCAAAGACTTTTTAAAATTAAAAATAAAGAGAAAAAATTAGCAAAATTATCAATATATTGAAAAATTCTGACAACATATGCAGCATTTGACACCTATTCCCATCCCCAAACACACACATACCTCTGCAAAACAGTGGGGCAAAGTATCTCCTAATCTTTGGGGTCAGACTTATTCTTTATAATTTTGCAACATTCAGTTTCAATTGCTTTGTGCTCAGTGTTCTTTGTCATCATCATTGTGCATATTGTTTAATTGGCTCAGCATACTTGCTTTGTATCGGTTCATGTAAGTCTTTTCATGCTTTTTCAAAATCGTCATTTCTTGTGACAATCATATTCCATCATGTTCATATACCACAATCGAGTTGACCATTCCCTTATCAATAGGCATCTACTTTTGTCTACATAATTCTTTGCCATGATAAAAAAAAATGCTGCTATAAATATCTGGCACATATGGGGTGGCTGTATTTTTAACATCCAGTGTTTCCCTCAAACAAAACAAAGACCAGATCTATCATGTAAAGCCTTTGCCTTCTCTTTCTGTTTCTGCAAGGTTCCTAAGTCCCTGAATTCACACAATCTCTGACAGTCATGTCAAATATCTCTGCTTTCAACTTGTTGAGAAAGAAGCCTAGTAAGTTTAAGGTTTGGGTGGACAGAGTAATTTTGGTGCTCAAATCATTGATGAGAAAGAACCTGTCTGATAACAGTAAGGACCCTCAAGTGTACAGAGAACACTGCAGGGTCAGTGTTCAAATACTATTACAGTTTCTAGGAACCCTTAGTAATTAAGGATAGAAGCAGGTCACCAAGATGGTGAAAGGACTCCAAAACATGCCAGTGGATCAACTGTAGGCTTCCTAGCTTGGAGAAGAGAAGAATTGGTTGGGGTTTAGGAGTGGGAGAAGTGGGAAAAATGCTAGGATATGATCTCTGTCTTCATATGTTGGAAGGGCTTATACTACTTTTTGGTCCCAAAGGAAAGACGAGGACTAATGAGCAGGAGCTTAAGGAAGGCAGATTTTGGCTTAATAGAAGGAAAATTTTCCTAATGATAAGAGCTCTATGCACAAGTGCAAAGGGTTGTCTCAGAGGGTGATGAGTTCCCTGTCCTGAGGGTTTATAAAAGCAAAAACCAAATTACTACTTATTAAGGTTTCATGCTCTAGATAGGAATTGGACCACACAGGCTCTGAGATCCCTCCCAGTGTTAATACTCTGTAAAGTGTCTAAAGAGTTTTGGTCTTCCTCATCCTCCAGTGTAGTGCATGAACTCAAATTTCCTTGTGGACAATGAAAAAGCCATCCTTCAATATTACTGTGCTGTAAGACACAACAAGCAAAGAAACACAGAGAATCAAGAAAAGACTTACCCAAACTGATGCAAAATGAAGCAAGCAGGGCCAGGAAAAAGATAAATGTATTGACTAAAAACAAAATAAAGAACCACCCCCAAAAAAATGAATGATGCAAAATTATAAAGAACAAGCTTATTCCCAAAGAAGAAATATGAGGTATCTCTCAGTTTACACCTTTCCTTTGCAGAGGTGGAATCTATAGACATGAAACATTGTATGTAACACAGATTTTTTTTCAATGTGCTGATTGGTTTTAGTGGCTTTTTTCTTTTACTTTTCTTTAAGATAGAAATCAGGGACAAATCTAGATGATGTAAAAACAAAAGATATCAATAAAAACATATTCCAAAAAAAGAAAAATCCATCCTTATAAGCTTCTTTAGAGCATGAACTATGTATTTTTTTAATTCACCCATTAATTCAACAAACAAAATGAATATTAAACACCTACTATGATCAAACCATGTTTCTAGATGTTGGAGGAGGCACAGAGCTTAGTTAGGAAATAGTTCTTATTTATTATTATTATTACAATCTTGAGATTATAATTTAGTAGGATAAGAAGATGTAAACACAAATAGCTTCATATATATTATTACATGACAACATGAATTAAAGAAGTATGTCACAAAAGGGATATTGTTTGACAACAGGGGATCTTGGAGAAGGGCATAATGATGATAACGACAACGACGATGATAACTAGCATTTTTATGACACTTTAAAGTTTGCAAAGTACTTTATAAATATTATCTCATTTGATCCTCAAAACAACCCTGAAAGGTAAATAATAGTATCCCTCTTTTGCAGATGAGGAAATTAGGGCAGGCAGAGGTTAAGTGACTTGGCCAGGGTCACACAACTTATGAGTATGAGTCTAGATTTGAACTCAGGTCTCCCTGACTCTAGGCTCAGCACTCTAACCATTGCACCACTGTGGGTAGGGTTTTAAATGATGGGTAGGGATTTAGCAGAAGGGAGAGAGCATTCCAGGCCCATGGAAGAGCACACACTGCTCTGCTGTTACTTATTTTTTTTTATCTATCCCTAGCACTATGATGCCCATGTCTGAGACCTCATAAATATTTGTTGAACTGAATCACCGTAAAGTTAATCAAGGATTACACTGCTTTTTCTATACAACCAAAATTCAAAACAAAATACTTACAAATGTTCCGTTGAATCCACATCCAAGTGATTGTCTTTTCCGTTTGGTATACTGTGGTCAATAACTATTGTCTCAGTATTTGCTAAACAAAATCCATTGGACCTCATGATTTCTGAAAAGAACGACAACAGGGTTAATGACACAGAATTCAATGCAGGATTTTTGCCTCATGGCTGAAATCAAAGCCAAGGAGATGAATTCAATAAGGAAAAGAGTTGGGGGTGCTGAATTGGTTTACAGCTTGATTCTATTAACTATTAGATTCAGTTTTCTCCTTGAAGCCCAAGAAGGCATTAGCAAGATGTAGATGCCCCTCAACCTGCCAGCTTCCCCTTTCACCTAATCCAAAGGTTTTTAACTTTTGTGTGTGTGTCACAGACCTTGCTTTAAGTCTGGTAAAGCCTATGAATCCCTTCTCAGATAAATGAACAAAACAAAATACATAGGATCACAAAGAAAACCAACTATACTGAAATATAGGCAGTTAGGTGGTACAATATCAGGGCCAGACCTCAAGTCAAGAAGATTCATCTTCTTGTGTTCAAATCTGGCTTCAAGACACTAGCTGTGTAACCCTGGGCAAATCATTTACCTGTTTGCCTCAGTTTCCTCATTTGTAAAATGAGCTGGAGAAGGAAATGGCAAACCACTTAGTATCTCTACCAAGAAAAACCCCAAATGGGGACACAAAGAGTCAAACATGACTGAAAAACAACTGAACACGGTAGTTATAAAAATATTAAAAAAAAAAAAAAGCTCACAGACCCTCCCCTGTAAGATGTATAGTCCTAGTCTCATGATGAGAAAGATCAGAACTTTGTCCCACCATGGAGGGAAGGGTCAGAAGACAGGAAGATTGACATAGGCATACCTCAAAGCATGCATACCATTTGGAAAACCACTGAGAAAAATAGCTACATAGACTATTTTATAGAAGCATTCCCTCCTGAGTTACCCCTGCCTATCCTGCTACCTTCTATGTAAACTGAGAGATACCTCATCCCTCTCATGGAAAAACCATGCTAAAATAACCAGCTCTTCCCACTATCAGGTAAGGACTGAGCTCAAGTGTTAGCAAACAGTGTTGTCTTATTTGCCTCCATGTTTTAGCTTGCAAAAGCAACCCCCTAAAGTTTGGTGTTGTAGTCTTTCTAAAAGAGAGGTGGCTTAGTGTGGTACAATGGAAATCTCAATGGACCTGAATGTCAGAAGACAGTTTTTAACCCTGGCTCTGCTTGCAACTGGCTGTGTTCTCTGAGCTATAGCTTCCTCATGTGCACAATGACAGAACTGGACAATATAATTTCTAGTCTTCTCTGGGCTTAGAATTTTTTTTTCTAATTCTATGTCATCTATCCATCTAAGGGACAAATGTAGCCTCTTGTGTCACGATATACTTTCTCACATCTGGCTCGGCCAAATTTATCTTTTCTAAGAGAAGATATTTTCCATCACTTCCCCTGCAAGGTCACACCACAATCTAACAATAGATCTGATGGACATTAATAGCTCGCTCTCCTCCTTGGTGTTTATACACATGATTCAATTATCTGTAAACCTTGGCATATTCCCTAATCCCTAATTGTCCTCTAGCTGAGGCCACCTGTTTCCTCATAAATAATTTTTTTTCTATTGCCAATCTTAAAAGGAACATTTACGCTACAAAATAACCTCCAAATTCCTGGCATATTCTCAACAACTCTACACTGGTGAACTCTCACTTCCTTGTTCAAGATCGGAAGCATGGCAGCATACAGCTTAAAATAGCCTTTGATATCGTGTTGGCACCCCATGGGGCAAATGAGAACCTAGTTAGCTGTCCATAATCACACTGAGCCTCTAACAGCTCTTACATTTCAAAAGTTTTTTTTTCCTTCTGCCTTTCCAAGATTTGTTTTATTTCCCACTACCTGTCAGCCTGGGTTTTTATAGTCTAAATCAGCTTATGATTTTTTTCTTTTGGTCAAGCAAGAAACTATTAGTTAAGACCTTGCTAGGTGACCTTGCTGTGGTGCTAAATTCTGGGGATACAAAAGAAAGGCAAAAACAGTTCCTGCCCTCAGGGAGTTCACAATCTAACAGGGGAGACAATATGTGAACAACTATGTACATTTATGTGTGTGTACATATATATATGTATATATATATATATGGTACATATATAATATTATTATATATTATATGTAATATACATATATATATACATATACACACATATAGTGTAAATGGAAGGTAATCTCATAAAGAAGGCACTAAAGAAGGGGTAAGGGATGAGAGACAGGAAAAACCTCTTGTAGAAGGTATGACTGGAGCCAAGGCTTGAAGGAAGCCTGGGAAGCTAAGAGGTGGAGGTGAGGAAGGGAAACATTCTAGGTATGGAGGACAACCAAGGCAAGGGTATGGATCCAGGAGATGGGGTGCTGTGTCTGAGGAACGTCAAGAAGGTCAATATCACTAGATCACAGAGTACATGGAGGAGAATGAAGGGTGAGATGACCATAGAGGTAAGAATGGATCAGGTTGCCCAAAGGGCTATAAAACTGTACACCTTTTGATCTAGCAATACAACTACTGCGTCTATATCCAAAGAGATTTTTAAAAAGAGAAAAAACACCTATTTGTACAAAAATATTTATAGTGGCTCTTTTTGTGGCGTCAAAGAATTGGAAATTAAGGGAATGCCCATCAATTGAGGAATAGCTGAACAAGATGTGGTATATGATTATGATGGAATAGTATTGTGATGTAAGAAATGATGAGCAAGCTGATTTTAGAAAAACCTCGAAAGACTTACATGAACTGATGCAAAGTGAAGTGAAAAGAATGAGGAAGACATTGTACACAGTAACAGCAATACGGATACAATAACAGCAATGATGACCAACTGTGAACAATCCAAGACAATTCCAAAGGATTCATGATGAAAAATGCCATCCACATCCAGAGAAAGAACTGATGGAGTCTGAATGCAAATTGAAGCATTCTGTCTTTCACTTTATTTTTTTCATGCTTTTTTTTTTAATGGGAGGGGTGTCCTGTGTCTTCTTTCACAACGTGACTAATATGGAAATATGTTTTGCATGATTGTACATGAATAACCTATATCAAACTGCTTGCTGTTTCAGGGAAGAAAAGGGGAGAGAGGTAGAAAATCTGAAACTCAAAATTTTTTTTAAAAAATGAATGTCAAAAATTGTCTTTACATGTAATTGGGAAAAACAAAATATTATTTTAAAATAAAAAAAGAACTTAAAAAAAAAATGAACCAATTCAGGGGTAGGGAACCTGTGACCTGGAGGCCACATGGGGCCTACTAGGTCCTTGAGTGCAGCCTTTTGACTGAGTCCAAGTTTTACAGAACAAATCCTTTTTATTAAGGGGATTTATTCTGTGAAGTTTGGATTCAAAGGACTGCACTTGAGGACCTAGAGGGCCACATGTGGCCTCAAAGCTTCAGGTTCCTCCCCCTTCACCTTGGACCAAGTTGAAAGGGCTTTAGAGGCAAAACAGAGGGTTTCATAATTGATTCTTTTTATTTAATATATTTTATTACAATTTCTATTTCTATTCTAATTCATAATATATTACTTGTTTATATAATTTGATACATTATAATTTGTTACATGTTATTTTGTATATTTATCATTTTATACTTAAGCTTTTTTATTTAATTCTAGGTTATCTGTGGCCATGTCAAGAGAACAAATGAGATTGTGATCCAGTTTTGATTCAGCAAGCATCCTGTAAGCACCTACTATGTGCCAGGCACTATGCTACACACAGGGGAGACAAGTTCCGGTGATGCCCTCATCTGGATGACACAGGCAGGCCCCTCACTTGATCTCACTGCCCAGGCATTCTCTTTTATGACTGTCTGGTGCAGCTACAGGTCTCGTTTCACAAGTCTCTGGCCAGGAAGCAGCCCTGACACCCTATACTCCCACAAAGCTTACTGCTTCCCCCGTCCCCCTCCTTCTCATCCTTCCCGTTGCCAGAAACAACACGTCCTGTATTTGGAGCTGGAGTTCTTCATGTCATGTGAAAGGGCACAGGAGGTAAACTGAAACTTGAGGGTTTTTTTTTTAATCTCAGGGGTCAATTCTACTTCTAGGTGTAAAAAAGGAACTAGTATGTGGTTCTCCAGGGCCAAACTCCACAGTTTCAAGGTTTCTTGCCCCCTCCCTTGAACCTGGTTCTATGACAATGACTAAATCTTACCCTAATGACTTAGATTCACTTACTGGCCAAAAAAAGATATATGGTCACAGTTAAAAACAACAAACTTCTTTCCCATTTTGATAAACTCATACTCTTCACAACTATCATGCTGTAGATTGACATTTTCTCCCTTTACCAGGAGATTTTTAAAAAATTGACAAATAACTAAGACCATCACTACAAAAATGTTCATGAGTAAATATCCGAAAAGGTTTTTCTTAAAAGGTTTCTAGAAAAATAGAATCCTTCCCACAAATAAATCTAGTTTTGGAAATAAATTTTCTAAATCTTACCTCTAAAAATGAAAATATTATGTGCACAAAAATGACACTAAATAATTCCCAATGCTAGGCTGGAACCTCAAATTAAAACAAAACGACTGCCTAGCTGTGTGACCCTGGGAAAGTCACTCTCTCTCTCTCTCTCTCTCTCTCTCTCTCAGGCTCAGTTTCCTCATCTGTAAAATGAGGAAAATGATAGCACTTCCTCACAGGATTGCTGTAAGAATCAAATGAGATAATACACTAAGCTCTTTGTAAACCTCAAAGTATTCTATCAGTCTTGGTTTTTATTATTGTCACTACCACATAAAGACATGGAAGACTTCACATCTTTCACATTTTTTCAGGGATGTCTACACTAGCCTGACTGAAATGAGAATGAGGCCCAGGCAAAGGATGTGCATGTTCTGGAGCTCATTAAAACAAGTCCTGGAGAAATTGGGCCAGGCTCTGATTCATCTTTTCCTTCTTGTCCTCTTAGTGAAGGTGTCCCCCCAAAGCTATATCCTCAACTTTCTTTTCCCTTGAATGATCAATTTTACGTCAAATGAGTCTCAGCTCTCTCCCTAGTCCACATCTCTGCCCCCAAAATCCCCTTTCATTTTCCACCTTCTATTTGATGTCTCACTTTGCATCACCATTGCCACTTCCAACTCAACACATCCGAAACTGAGCTCATCATTGTCTTTCCTAACCCTACGTTTCTCCCAAACTTCCTTATTTATGCTAAAAACACCACAAGCCTCCCAGTCACGGAGACACAAAACCTCCCATCGTCTTTGATTCTTCCTTTGCTCTGACAATCCAGCTGCCAAATTCTGTTGATTCTGCCTCCACAGTATCTCTTCTGTTCATCCTTTCCATTCCAACCCGATCTCTAACTGAAGCCCTAATACTTCTCACCAGGCCTATTTTAATGGACTTTTAATTGGTCTTCCTGCCTCAAGTCTCTTCCTTCACCCTTCTCATCACTGCCTAAATTATCTTCTCAGTACATCCCTCGGATCCTCTCACCAGGACCAATCTAATGGACTTCTAATTGGGTCTTCCTGCCTGGAGCCTCTCCCTTAACCAATGCATCCTTCCTACTGCTACCTAAATTATCTTCTCAGACAAGCCCTTGGATTACATCAGTCTCCTGCTCTCAAGTCTCCAGGGCTTCCCAACTGTAGACACAATTAAATCAACGTCTGGAAACCTGGAGTTCAGGTCTACAATCAGGTTACTTACTTTTCCAAGCTTATTTCTTACTCTTCTTTCATCTAGTCTCTATCCCAGCCACTCTAACCCATGATCTCATCCTCTCCCACTCTGGCTGGCCTAGGAACATGCTCCCTCTATCCCCGCTTTTGAAATTGTTCTTTCCTGATATCCCCAGGTGAAAGAGTTCTCTTCCCTCCTCAGATTTCTCAGAACATTTCATTTAGGCCTCCCTTTTGCACCTCTTGCATTCTGTCCTGAGGCATGCATGTCTCTATGCACGTGTTGGCCCCATAATTAGATTGTAAATGCTTCTGGAGCCCAGATGGAGACATTTTTCATTTTTGTATTCTCAGCATAGGGCTTTACATATAACAGTCACTTAATAAATGTTAGCTAAACTGAACTAAATTAAGCTGACCCTATTCTCATGACCAACCCTGGGCACAGAGTCAGACAACCTGTCTTCATGTGCTGGTTCTTTGACATTTGTTGTGTGATTCTAAGCAGATCCTTAACATCTTTGAGACTCAGTTGTCTCATCTGCAAAATGGAGATACTTGGACTACCTCCTTCAGAGGGTTGTTGTGAGGAAAGTGCTTTGTAAATCACAAATGTGAAACCTTATAGCAAATAAGATTTTAGGTTCTATCATCTAGGTTCATTGGATCATAGAGCAAATATACTCGTGCCCTTCTTGTAAAGATATGGGAGAATGGCCCCTCCAGGCCACCTAGGTTTGTTCAATGCCAGTATTTTTATTTCTTGAGTTAAACTATTTTTTTAAATACATTTTTATCAATGACTTTGTCTCTACAGTCATTTCCCACACCCTTCAAAGTATATCCTCCTTTGTGACAAAGACAAATAATAAAGCAAAAACACCCAATATATATTTAATCGTGCAAACAACATTCTGTCCCTGTGGTCCTTCACCTCTTTGCCAGGAAGACGGATCTTCATTGATTCATATGTTTCATTAACAGTTCTTCAAGACCTTCTCTGGTTTTTCAGTCACTCAGATTCATCTTTTAGTTTAAAATATGGTTGATTTATTAAGACTAAAATCAGCCCAATCAAGTTGTTTGGCTAAACTGAGCAGTCATCTCAATCAAAACATTTCCTCTCAAAAACATAATCTGAAGAGAAAAAGTACACACAAGCTTTTTTAAAATAGGTAGTTGTGTTTTTCTTAATACAGAAAAAGGGTAGAACTGTTTAGATGTATTTGGATTTTCAAGCTATAGACACTTATACATTTTTATTTTCTCACAAAAAAAGTCTTGCTTTATCATCTACCTTTCCAGATTTACGTCATATTGCTGCCCTCTACCACATTCCAGGCAAACTGGATTACTTGCTAATCCCTAAACATGGAACTCTATCTCTGTGGCTTTTTGGAGGTGCCAGTCACCTCCACCTCAGTGCACTTGCCCCTTCCTACAGGAAGCCTTTCTGGAACTAGCCAGGTGTAAGCTCTCTTTCTTTTCTCAAATTATCTTGCATTTACTTGTCTATTAAGTGTTGTAAACCCTTCCCCTCCTCCCCCCCATGTAAGGTCCCTGAGGGCCAAGATGATTTTTTCTGCTTTTGTCATTGTGTATTCAGAAGTTTGTGAAATGAGTTGAAGCTACTTGTGCTTGAAATCAGCTTTTCCAGATTCTCATTTTACTGCCCCCAGTCTCACATATGTACTTCAGTTTGGAATTACTCTTCCAGTATAAACCAGGAGATAAAACTCTAAAGAAGTATCTTTTTATTCATGGTTAATATATAGCATAAAAAGAATATGATAATTATCTGCTTAATTTAACCGAGGTATATATGAACATTCAGGAGAAAAAAAAAACTTCCTGTGGATTCTGAATGATCAGCTTTTGCAGTCTACACTGATCAAATTAGCCAGTTAATGATTATCTTCATTTCCCTTTGAGTTTACACACAATGCTAGCAACTGGGGGGCAGTTGGTGGTACAGTACATACAGCACCCGCCCTGAAGTGAGGAGGGCCTGAGTTCAAATCTAGCCTCAGACCAAACACTCAACACTTCCTAGCTGTGTGACCCTGGGCAAGTCATTTAATCCCAATTGCCTTAAATAAATAAATGCTAGCAACTGGGCACTCTCCCAATCATTGTAGGATCATATATCTAGAAATATGAGGGACCTACATGAAGTCCATCCCCTTCATTTACAGATGAGGAACCAGAGGCAGAGGGAGATAAGTGACTTTATCAAAGTCACACAGATTTGTCAATGGTGGAATTTGAACCCAGGCCCTCTGCCTCCATGACATTCCACTCTTACATAATAGGTTTTCTTTTCTCAGATTCGATGAACATTTATTTTAGTAAGGAGTCACTACATGCAAACATGTTAGGACATCAGCCTGGGACACTATAGCATTTATTCCATTTGTCCTTGATATTGTCCTAAATTGCGGTCATAACATTTTATAACAATTCTTCCATTGTGAGCTATTTTTCACAGGTTAACACTTAGCACCACCTAGTGGACCTACTGATCACTCACAAAAGCCTAACCTTCAGAACCAGATAACTACACTCATTCAGCTTAGGAGAAAATTCCTTGTACAGAAACCAGCTATGCTAATCACAGGAGGCTGACAGACTGATGACAGTTCTGGTCAAAGTAAGCCTGGCTGCTGAACACAGAAATGCCACACAATGTGCAACCCTCCCTGTATATTTCTCTCAATTCAGTAAAATTAACCAAACTGCAGGTGTTATATAAATGACTGTTTCCTCCCCTCCTCTCCTAACAGTTATTATTTACTGAATTAACAGTAGATAAATTTCCTGAGGTCTATAGGTGAATAATATAACCATTTCTGAAGTTCAGAGGCTCATCATAGCCACATATTTGACATAATTTCATAATTACTAATTCTCTTCTACTCCACCCCCCATATTAATCAATATTTTCTATAGTACTTTAAGGTTCACAAAGTGAAATTTATGAGCTGCTTGTTTCCAAAGTCATTTTTATTGCCTGTGCTCACCTCTAGGTCTGGACATTAGTGGAATAAATAACTGAAGAAACCAGGAGGCAGACAACTCAGTGGTATAGTGAATAGTGTTGGACCTGGGTTTAGGAAGAACTGAGTTCAAATCCAGCCTTTGACCCTAGCTGTGTGACCCTAGACACTTAACTTCTGCCTGCCTCAGTTCTGTCAACTGTAAAATGGAGATCATAATAGCACCTGTCTCCCAGGGTTGTTGTGAAGATCAAATTAGATATTTGTAAAGAGCTTTGCAAATCTAGGCATTATATATGTAAGCTATTAGTACTTCTAAGAACCAGATTAGGCAAATAAAGTATGATGGCCAGAAAGTAGAATTTGGCTTCTGAGATTCATCAGATTTCAATTCAATAGATAATTCCTAAGTGCCTATCTGTGCACAAGGCATTTTACTGTGGAGGACATAAAGGCACAGACAAGGCAATACAAGATTAGTCCCTACCCTACAAGAGTTTAAAATTAAGGGAGAAAAAATGAATAAAAATACTTAAATATCAATGAAAGGCAATAAGTCTAAAATGTTACACTACCACTATATGCAATAGGGGTTTAAGTGAAATAATGTATGTAAAATGCCTTACAAAGTATAGTAATTCTGGAATCTGAGGAGCTGAATTCAAATGCTCTCTTTGTCACTTACCATCTTTGGGACTGTAAGTGGACCATAACCTCCCTAAGCCTCAGTTTCCCCAGCTGTAAATTAAAAGGTTGAACTAGATGACCTTCGTCATTTCTTCCAGCCCTAGCTCCATCATCCTACTTATCCCAGGGATCTGGATAAGGATGAGGCCTATTATTTCATTGGCAGGGAATTCCCAGAGGAGGAAAATCCCACTACCAGTACAGTTTGGCATCTACTCTGAGATTTAGAGTCTTAAAGCTGCCCAGAGCACTAACAGGTTACATGACTTGCCCAGAGTCACACAGCCAGTAGGTGTCAGAGGCAGGATTTGAACCCAGGTCTTCCTGGTTCCAACATCATTTCTCTATCCACTCTTTCAGGCTACTTTTCACCTATCCAATATGCTATATAAATGTCAGTTGCCATTATTTTAAAAGGAGAAAAAACCAAGGGGCTACTTGGTTGGAGAAGGCTTGACAAGGGACACAGCCATGGCATGCACCTGTAAGGATAGGTATAACTGACTAACTGGAAAGAAAGAGGGAGGACATTCTGGGCAGTTGGCCCAGTCAGAACAAAGGCAGGAATAAACCTGCACAGAGAGGGGGTTCAAGCTGGAAAACAGAAAGAAATGAGCCTAGAGATATCATACTACTTGCCTTCTCAAGGAGTGGGAGAGAAGAAGAAAATCTGAACTTAAAATTTAAAAAAGAATGTTAAAATTTTTTAATGTAAGTGGGAAATATTTAGCAAAATGAATAAAATATATTTTAAAAAGGAAAAACAAATAAGCCTAAAACAGTAAGAAAGGGCCAGGTAATGAGAGACAACATGTAGGGGCTGGACTACAGTCAGCTTGACGAAGTAAGTCTGACAGAGTTCTCTACCTATTTATTCAAATATTTTATAAGCATATATGTGTTTGTATGGCCAGTCATATCTAGTGGGTCCACCTTTAAATTTCCTTTGAATTCCTTTCAGCTGGATAGCTCTAGATGATACCCTCACTATTCTCTATGACAGTTACCAAGTCTAATTATACATGTTTCTCTAAACAAGGTGTTTGGTCAATCAGCTCCCTCTCTAACTCTGGATTGAAATGGACCTGGATCTAGATCTATATATATTTAGATAATATGGAAAGCATATTCTTCTCCCTTTGACTTACTTACATGTTTTGTATTACTTTCCTCCATCTATTTTTAGAGGTTTTGGGGATGAAGTTATTGAGGAGGAATGAATCCTCATCTAGTTATTTGATTCACCTCCACAAGTCTAAACATAGGGCAGAATTTGGCTCTTTTATCTTCTGGAAGACAATTCCTCTTTAATGGCATACCAGCAGATAGCATATCTAGAGCCTAAAGCCAGCTTTTACTACCCTTGGACTTGTTAGGAGAAAACTGGCCAGTTTAGCTTGTTTGCTACACTCTATCAGAAAGAGAGAGGAAGGAAGGAAGGAAGGAAGGAAGGAAGGAAGGAAGGAAGGAAGGAAGGAAGGAAGGAAGGAAGGAAGGAAGGAAGGAAGGAAGGAAGGAAGGAAGGAAGGAAGGAAGGAAAAAGAGGAAAGGGAAGGGAAGGGAAAGAAAAGGAAGAGAAGGAAAGAATTTGGCAAAGTTATTAAGGTAATACCACAAAAGGGAATCAGTTGAAACCACCCAAATCCAGGTTATTTTACAAATCTACAAATAATTTTCAAAAATTAATTTCATTTTATTTAAAATCATATTTTTGTAAATTAATTATTTTTAATTTACCTGTTATTAATGTGAATTGGTAGTGCAGTATTGTTATCAGTTTGAGGCCTGATTTGAACATTAATTCATAAATAGCCAATTTTATATAATGAAAGATAAAAAATTAAATCATTGTGAGTACAAAGAGAATTGTCTAGTGTTTCTGAAATGACATTTCTTATTGCCTTGGGGGGGTACAATGAAATTATTTCCATCATCTACTTTGTTTGCCTCTTAAAGAAGAGCCCGGGAGCCATGTTTCCATTTAGATGAAATGTCTTTGGTGTAATGTCATTACACTATTGTAGTTCTATTATTCTGGTAGCATTATCAATTCATTGATAACCAATTAGTGAGCAAAGATTGCCCATTTAGAATGCCAAGAGTCAAATTAATGTTCAAAGACTAAGAACTGTGTGATTTGTGGCATCCTTTATATCCTTTTCTCCTACAGTCACTGCAGTCAGATGAGGTATACAAAGGACTGAGAACCATTTTTTATTTTTGTCCTTTGCATGGATGACTGGGGCCCAAAATAGTTGAAGGCCTTCATTCTTGAAGAGGACCATGACGTCAGGAAGGTGATATCTTTATTTGCAAGTGAATTGGACTTAAGTGAAGGAAGGCTATGCAAAGTCATCAGCCTCACTCTCTCCTCCACAGCCATCTGGGTCCAGTGGCAAGACAGAGACCAGGATGACTGGAGATGGCCCCAAATGCAGTGGGAGACCTTGGCCTTTTTAACACTTGAAGTCCAGCCTTCTGGTGAAGAGCCTTTCCATACTTGTCTAGACTAGTCTTCATGCAACAGACACAATTTTATCATCAGGCCCATAGTCAAAAATTTTCCAGCCTGGGAGAAACTGCCAGGTTATGCTTCAATGCCATAGCCTTCAAGAACCCAACATAAGCGCCACACCCCAACAAGGCATTAGAGTAAAACCCAAATTGCAATCTCAAAAGGCTGTGTCCTAGCTCCCCTTTCTTTATAATTTCTCATACTGGTGCCAATACAGGTAAATACTCAATGTTATTTTTCATTGTATAATTTCTTACAAAGAGATACTATATCTCTTTGCAAGAGAAACAGTTATCATTTATCTTAACTCCTTAACACCATTAAGTGAATTGGATTTATGAAAAAAGGAAGCCAAGCCTTCTTGGTGCTAGTACAGGATCTGATCATCTTTGACTGAGAGTCATGGAATAGTGGATGGACTTGGAGACTTTACTATTGCTAGAGCAGCTCAGCACCAATTATATCAGAACTAAGAAATGGTGCATTTAGTAGCCATTAACCAGCATTTAAATGGTAACCTGGTGACTTAAATGATTCCATCCAAGAACAATTCATTCAGTGTCTTGGGGAAGTACATTTGGCAGCCAACTCACCCTGGTGAGAGTGAGAGGTAGTTCGCACAGTGGGAAGTGTGTTGAATTTAGAGACCAAGCACCTTATTTTTAATCCTGAGAATTTACTATCTGTGCATAATTGGGCAAATCATTTCATTTTCTGGGTCTCAGTTTCCTTGTTTGTAAAAATAAAGGTGGGCTGGATGCATTAGTTGACCCCCCAGGCCTCTTCTGGTTCTAACTCTATTCTCCATACAGAATCTAAATAAGGTGGGGAGTGTTTAATGGACAACGTGATCAGCTGGTCACACCTGCCCTCAACACTTTTCAGGCAAAAATGGCCTGTCCCATACTATGAAGCTGCAAGAGATGAACAGAATAAGCTTTTATTAAGCACTTATTAGAAGCAGCCAAGTGACACCACAGTGCATGGAGTGCTGAGCCTAGAGACGGGAAAATTCATCTTCGTGAGTTCAAATCTGGCCTTCTCACACTTACTAGCTGTATGACCCTGGGCAAGTCACTTAACCCTGTTTGCTTCAGTTACCTCATCTGTAAAACAAGCTGGAGAAAGAAATGGTAAACCACTCCAGTATCTTTGCCAAGAAAACCCCAAAAGGAGTCACAAGAAGTGGACATGACTGAAAAACAAAACAAAACAAGCACCTACTATGTGCCACACCTTTTTTTTTTTTTGCCAATATGGTCTCATTTGACTTTTCAGTGTTGGCATCTGAAAAAAATAAATCACTTGCCCAAGTGCTTCAAAACATCCAAAGCTCTTTTGGAAGGGAAACTTTGGCTCCATCTACCTAATGCCCGTGGGCATACAGAAGTGTGCTTGGCCCTCTTTCTGGGCAAAACTACAATCTGATTCTTAAAATTTCTACAGCAAAAAAAAAAAAGGCTGATAGCTAAAGCATGTGCTCTTCATTTTAACCACCAGCAAAGACTTCAATCATTAATCGACTGTGATCCAGATCTTTCCAGAGGTTCTTAAATTTAAGATACCTAATACATGAAAGCAACTCAGTGGAAAAAGCTCTCCACTGTTCTAAATTTCCCAGGTTCTATTCTGGAGTTCATTAGAAAGCAAAGTATTTGAATATATTCACCCTGCCCCTGCAGAAATGCCTTCACTGACTTGCAATTCAGTATTATGCCCTCAGGCTTTTTAAGAGGCTGAATACCAAAAGGATTGGCTTCTCCCAAATCATAACACTATGTATTTTTCCCAGTGCCATTTATCCACCAATCAGTTCAATAACTAAGCTAAAAAGAACTGAATTTCTCTTTGTTTAGTCCTAGGGGGACAAAAAAAATTAGTCTCTATATGCAAATGCTGTCTTTCGTCAGCTAACAAATGATTAAGGCCATGTGACCCAGTGTAAAGCTTTTGGGGCTTCTTTTCTGGGCAACTTAAAGGTGAATTTAGAACAGGGGAGATCTTAAGTAGGCTAGTGGAGTTGTCATTTTGGTAGTATCTACTCTCTGTGCTTCTTTTAAAAGGAACCTATTCGATCCCCAATGTTTCATTTTGCACTATGGTCAATTTTGTAAGCTGCCTCAAATCTTTTAGAAGTACTGAGGGTACAGATAAATCTGAAATCAATCAGCATATGTTGTTTAATAAAGTTTAGACATTGCAGTTCTTTGACATCAGCTGTACCACTCTTTCCAATTATTCCAGTGAATTTTTTTCTCTGGCCTAAGTGGGAGTGGATTGAATGAGTGATCACCCCAAATTCCTTTTTTTCCTCACTAAAATGGTTCACAAACAACAATGTTTTTGAGAGCCAGAGTAACCGACACGAATGTGGTTTTTCTTACCTGATATCTTGACTGGACTCTGAAAACTTGGTTGAATTTTATGTACGTTATCATTCTTTAATACTTGATCTAAAGGGGATCTTTCAAAGAAGGTAAGCACCACTTCTGACCTAGAATACTGGAAAGAAAGACTGATTACTTAGAATTTGGGCTTATTTTAATTTTCTTTAATTTCCCCACAGTTTTTTTTTTAATTTCAGAGCTTCATAGAATCTTGGACAGAAAAAGGACCTTAAGATCAACAGAACGTTAGCTATAAAAGACACCTTAGGGATTATCAAGTTTAACCTTTTAATTTTATAGCCAAGGAAGCCAAAGCCCAGAGAAGCTAATATAGTGTAGAATGGTAGAGATAGGGCCTGGGTTCAAATCCCAGCTCTGACACTTTGTAGCTTTGGTTTTCTCATCTGCAAAATGGAAATAACGATACTTGTACTATGTACCTCGGAAGGTTGTTGTAATTATTATTATTTCTTTTTCTGAGGCAACCAGGTTAAGTAAGTGACTTGTCCAGGGCCAACACAGCTACTAAGTGTCTCTAAGGCTAGATTTGAACTCAGGTTCTCCTTATCCGCTGCACCCCCTAGCAGCCACCTCAAAGGGAAAACTTTGAAAGCTCTCTATGAATGTGAGTCATTACTAGGACACTTGTCCAATGTCACACCTAGTTAGTGGCAGGTAGATGGGCTAGAATTCAGGTCTCCTCCTTAGTAATAAACAAAGACACCTAGACAACAGTGATGCTCTGTGTGCCAAGGTGGTAAATTGGTTTAATTCATCAAGGACCTGAGTTCAAATCCTGGCTCTGCCCCATGCTATCTGTGTGACCTTGGAGAAGTACACTTCATCCAAGTCTCAATTTCCTTCTGGGTCCATGTCCATGATTCTAGGGGGCATAAGGAAGTTATGGATAATTCCAGGAATTAAAAAAAAACCAAGGCTAGCCTTTGATAAGGTTGTCCTTATTCAACTCACTTCAATTGAACTCAATCATCTAGGAATTATCCAAAATGAAGATGCTATCCCACAAAAACTAATTTAACATAAAAGGAACTGACCAACTTCACACTCCTTTGATAGCAGGGAACATTTCACACTGAGAGTTGATCTCACTATTTTTGTTTAGCTTTGTTGTCATTACCCACACAAATATGTGCTAAAATCCCTCTCTTCCTCCCCCCTCCTCCCCTCCTCTTCTCTCCCTCTCCTTTCTCCTCTTCCTTCTCTTTCTTCCTCAGTCCCTACCTCCTATCTCTCACTCCTTCTCCCCCTCCCCATCAACCATAACACAAAGATAATGATACTTACTTTGCATGGCATGCTAATAATAGTTTTTAGAAGTTTCTCCACTTCATTAAGTCTGGCTTCTATATCATGAGCATCCTTTATTGCAATTAGTCCTAGGAATTAAGACAGAAAACCCTGTCAAAATACAAATCCCAGAAACATGGGCTTTTTAAACAAAGACAATAGTTGTCCCACTGAAACTTGTAGCATTGTCCTGAAATGTGCAAAAAGGGTACATCCTAGTGCTTATAATGAACATTTAATTAACCCTAGAAGGGAGTAGTAGCATTCCAGAAACTCTTGGTCTCAACTATTATTATTTCTATTGATGACATAACGAATTGCTTTGAGTAGCTTGGCTACCTTTGGGAAGGAGAGCTATTTGATGATGGGGAAAAGTGAAGCCATAAAATGAGAAAACAGGACTCACTGGAAAACACCTTGATGTTGGGAAAGATTAAAGGCAAAAGGAGAGGATGAGATGGATAGATAGTGTCATGGAAACAACAGACATGAACTTGGAGAGACTTTGAGAGGTAGTAGGAGGATAGAAGGGCCTGGGATGCTATGGACCACAGGGTTATGAAGAGTCAGATAAGACTGAATGACTGAACAAAAACAACAGAAGTGAAGCAGGAGTGTGGTTAATAGCTGAAAGCAGAAGAAAATCTTCCCTATTTCTGAGAAGTCTGGATTAGGATCCATAGAGCAAGGGCAAGAAGGACCCAGAACCACAAGGCTCAACTCTGGAATATCACTAACTGTGCTTTAGCATCCCTCAGCTGAAGTGAGTTGTGGGGGAAGATGGGAAGAACAGGCCTCCAATCTAATGCACCCACAGAACTTTCTTCCTAATTATGTAGCTACAGCAGCCTGTCACTAGAGGGCCTCAGTAACCTTCATCAAGCCATAGAGCCCGTTGGAAAAGTGCTTACTACTTACATTAGTCATTTATTTAAATGCTGGGTTTAGAGGGGGAAATGATTAGCTCTTTGCTCTAAGAAAACCAAACTGGATATGAGTCATAAGTCTTTCCAAGAATCGCATGAACTATTCCATTGCGGCCGTGACCAGAAATTCTAAAATTCCTATGTAAGTAGAGTTACGCTGAGCTCAACTCAGATATTCATGAGTATCTGAAAATTCTAGCAATGTATCTGTGTTGAGTAACTCTACTCAAATAATCATGACTACAGACACTGGACCTGTGACTTCACTGGTATCATAGGGAACCCCCAGTGAGTAACTCCCTTGCACAAAGCTGGTCTCCACAATTTATGAGCATCATCTCTCAATTTAGGCTCTTAAGGGAGCTGCCCAGCACAGAGGTGACTGTCAAACAAGGGGCAGCGATGTGAAGACAGGCCCACAATGCTTCTACTGCTGAAACAGATTAAAATGGAGGTGGAAATACTTAACAAAGCAAATAAAAATACAATAAAATATAGATAATGTTAATATGTGGTTTTCTAAGTCCAATATGTGGCCCAGGGGGATCCTTATCTATGGTTGGTACAGGGGTAGGCAACCTATGGCCTTCTAGGTCTTTGGGTGCAGACTTTTGACTGAGCCCAAGTTTTACAGAACAAATCCTTTTATTGAGGGGATTTGTTCTGTGAAGTTTGGATTCAGTCAAAGGGCCGAACTTGGGGACCTGGAGGGCAACATGTGACCTCAAGACCGAAGATTCCCCATCTCTGGTGGTAGCTCTCACTTCCATTAGAGTTTGACATCACTATTCTATAGTTTCTAAAAGTCAATTATCTAGAATTGGGGGGGGGGGGACTGCCAAGTATACTGGAAACTTCCCCATAACTCATTTAACCCAGGAACTATTGTCTGTATTGTCTATGGGCTAGCCCCAGAAACTATATAACTATTGTTGCTGTTAAGTCATATTTCAGTTGCATCTGGCTCTTCATGATCCCATTTGGGGTTTTCTTGACAAAGATTCTGGAATGCTTGTCATTTCTTTCTCTAGCTCATTTTACAGATGAGGAAACTGAGGCCAATAGGGTTAAGTGACTTGACTAGGGTCACACAGCTAGTAAATGTCTGAAGCTAGATCTGAACTCAGAAAGATGAGTCTTCCTGACTCCAGACCTGGCACTCCACTGTGCCATTTAGCAAGAACTAAAAGGGATCACTGTTATTGTTGTTCAGACCTGTCCGACTCTACATGACCCCATGGACTTGGTCCTTGGGATTTTCTTGGCAAAGCTACTAGAATGGTTTGTCATTTTCTTCTGCAGCATGTCTCCATTTTACAGATAAGGAACTGAGGCAAATAGGAGCTAAGTGATTTGCCTAGTAGGGTCACAGGGCTAGTATGTGTCTGAGGTTGCATCTGAACTCAGGACTTCCGGACTCCAGGCCCTGCATTCTATCCACTGTACCACCTAGCTGCTAGAATGATAGCAGCCATTGATTTAGGATAGGTTAGAAAGTTCAAACATCACTAAAACACTGGGACTACAGGCATGGATAGAATTGCAATAGCCTCACAGTGTTTGGGGTGCATCGAAAGGAGAGGTCTAATTTTGTGGGGCTCAGTGCTTCTGTGGAAAGACTGTTAATTGGTATGAGGGAGGTGAGGAGAAAAAACGCTGGATAGAAGGTCCACAAACTTTTTCTTTGAGGATTTAAAATATAAATTTGGGCTGCTGGCTGGAAAAATTGCTTATTAATCCAGTATATTTTCCCTTCCCCTACTAAATTCTTATAGTACCTATTATCTGTACCCTTCCTTTGGTGTATACATACACACATTCACACTTTACACATATGTGTATACATGTATGTTCATATACAAACACATATATGCTAAGGAAACACTCTGGAAGGACAAATTTATTTGAACACTTAAGCATCTGATAAATAGATCTAACAAAGCAAAAGCAGCAGATTAAATTGGTCTAACACGAAATGTGTATTTATCACCACCTTTACCTGCTTATGCCCTCATCTGCTTATTCAAAGGTTTTAGGAGCCTAAGGTGTGGCACTGGGCAGTGACTCAAGCAGGTAGCAGGAGGGGGAGTAGGTAGGAGGAGGGGGATGGTAGGTAGCCTTGGAAGGTGTTATTTAAAAGTACAGAAGCCCTTGACAATACAAGCAGCCCATAAAGCAACTGTGTCATAATTAGGTAAAGTAAAACAAGCATTCCTCCCTACCAAATCCTCCTTCCTCTCTGTCTCCCCGCCCCCCACACACTTA
This sequence comes from Phascolarctos cinereus, assembly GCF_003287225.1. Taxonomy (NCBI): domain Eukaryota; kingdom Metazoa; phylum Chordata; class Mammalia; order Diprotodontia; family Phascolarctidae; genus Phascolarctos; species Phascolarctos cinereus. The sequence continues at coordinate 572,305,902 of NW_027555847.1, read as the reverse complement.
ACCCTCTCATGCTGTCTTAAATAAGAGGAGGGAAATACCAAGAAGGCAAACAGATGTATCAGATTCAAGAGAGCCCCTCCTGCTCTCCAAAGGATCCCCACTAGTCTTGAGCACTCTCCTCTAATATTTAGAATCTCTAGCAACTGCTTTTCAAAAGAATCATTCCAACTCTGAGGCCAGCTTCATACAATCCTTTTGAAGACCTCTCTCTGCTTAACACAGAAAAAAATAGCACAGATTCATGCTTTCCTGGACAGATTTTTTGACTTGGGGAGAGAGACAGACCTGTGAACTTCTTCCTTCCACTAATGGCAAATTGATAACTTGTAGACTTAGAGAGTAAGTAGACTGGGACACTGAGAGATTAATTAAAGTTGCCCAGGGTCAGAGAAAGCCTTTATGTTTTAGATGTGAGGCTTTAATCCAGGTCATTCTCAATCCCTTATATTACAATGCCTTTTTGGCCATCCAAATAATGCCTCCTAACCCCCCAAAAATGTTTCTAAATCCAAAGAAGGCAAACAAAACCACGGTATTTAAAATTTAATTAGTTGGTAAAGTTGTGAATTGGGCCAACCAATCTGAAAAGCAAATAAAGTGACTATGTGACTAAAATGTCCATACTCTTTGACCAAGTTCCCACTGCCAGGCATTTTTTGTTCTTTGCTATAAGGGATAACTCTAGGATCAGGGGTATATTGGGATATACAAGTGATGTGGGGGAAGGAAATAAACATTTATCAAATGCCTACTGTGTGCCAGGCACTATGCCAAGCACTTTACATTGTCTCATTTGTAAAACAGGTTACCAATAAAAATGTATTTGCAAAATATTGAATGGATGCTTATTATATAGCTGGAATAGTAGTTTCATACAGGCCAAATATAGTTTCTACCTCATAGGACTATTGAGTAAAACTCTCACAACTTTATTTTTGTGTGTTCTGTGCACAGAATCAATGTGCACAGCATGTCTCTGCCAGTTTTCATGAAATATTAGCAGTGAACATCCAAGATCATCTAGTCCAATCTCTGTCTTACAGAGGGAAGGTAACAATCATTTCTGTAGAGCTACTATGTGCCAGGCACTGTGCTAAGAGCTTTATACATATTAACTCACTTGATCCTCACAACAACCCTGGGACAGGGGGTGCTGTTATTGTCCTCATTTTCAGATGAAGAAAGGGAGCCAGATGGCAGCTGAGTGACTTGCCCAGGAACACACAGCTAGTAAATGTCTGAGGCCATATTTGAACTCACATCTTCTTGACTACAGGCCCAGTGCTCTGAAGATTTTTGCCACCTAGCTGCCTATAATGAGGAATGAGGATAAGGAAACTGCAGCTCAGACAGGGGGCAGAGACCAGCCTACATCAACACAGCAAGTAGCAGAGTCTTGATTCAGCCTCTGATTTCAATCCCACTGACTGTTCTTTCCACACCACAGTGTCTCTGTAATGTTCACAGGGTACTATGATTTTTTTTCTTCATAAGTTTAGTTTTTTCTGACATCAGTATTTTATTTTTTCCAATGACTAATTCCCTCCTCCTTCTCCTCCCCACCCCCCAAGACAGAAAGCAATCTGATAAAGATTATACATGTATAATCGGTAATATGATTTTTTTTTCTCTAGGCAATGGGGTTAAGTGACTTGCCCAGGGTCACACAAGTAGTAAGTGTCAAGTGTCTGGTTTGAGATCAGATTTGAACTCAGGTCCTCCTGACTCCAGGGCTGGTGCTCTATCCACTGTGCCACCTAGTGCCCCTCATTTTTCTTTTCTTAAAAACTGAAATATTCAGTTGGCTCCTACATTTCTGACACATCTCCTAGATTCAAAATAAATCTGTCCAGTCCTGAACTACCTATTGAAGACCTGGAAAAGACAGCTCTCACCACCAAAGTCCTTGGCAAAGGTCACATGCTTCAATGTAAGAAATGGATATGGTTTTTATCAATGGAGATGTCATTTTAGAAGATGCATTACCAGTCTCTGCTTTGCCAGTGTACCCTAAGGACCACAGGGACTTTATATCTGTTTTGCTGCTGAAACTTCTCATATGCTGTCTTCTTGTATGAGGACGTGTGCTCCATGGAGCAAGGACTGTCTTGCTTTTCTATTTGACTCTCCAGAGCTTAGCAGAGTGAACTTAGTAAGCACTTAATAGATACTTTTTTTTTCCATTAAGGTCTCTTCCTTAACTATCATTCAGCAGCAGGATGCTCTACCTCCCACCCACACACACACAATTTTATCAGGAAAGATGAGAAAAGAAATGCTATTCCTTTGGACAAGTGCATTGTGGGGATTGTATCGTTTTCTCTAAACAGGTCAGGCCCCAAAACAAAATCATGATTGATCAATCAATCAACATTTATTTAATGCCTACTATGTGCCTGGCACTGTGCTAAGCATGGTAAGTAGAGAAGATCTTCTTTTTTGCTACTCTCCTCCATCCCCACCCCCATGCTTCACATCCCAAAATTAATCCTGTATTCAGTTTCCCACCTTTTCTCTTAACACTCCCCCACATGTATAAACCAAACTGAACATACTTAGACTCTCCCATGCCAGCCTTTGCTCATGCTGTCCCCTTTACCCATCGCATCTTCCCTCCTCTCCTTTGCCTGCTGAATCCCTATCCTGACTTTAAAGCCCAATTCAAGTGTTTCTGTTTCTATTAAACCTCCTCTCCCCAATCCCTAACCCCTCCACTAACTTCACAACTCTGTACTTTCTCTAACGTCTTCCCATATACACCACTAGGTGGTAGTGGGTTCCTTCTCACTGATGTCTTTCAACAGGGACAGAACATCCCAGAGCTAAAATTAATTATTTCTACACCTGGAAAAAGTAGCAGCCTTAGGAGAAGGGGAATGGGTTCACCAGGGGTGAGGCCACTATGGGAAGGAAGATAGCCTTGTTATGACTCTGGAATGATCATTTATTTATCATGTATTTAAGGAAGAAATTCTTTGGGAAGGCATTGGTCCCTATGCTCCTGTGATTGACTCCAACACCCTCACCTCCCAGATTAGGCCAGAGGGGATAGAATGATCCATCCTAGGACAGAGAGCTGACAAATGTCAGAGCTAGGCCTGCCTCCAAGCCTAGTGCTGTTTCCTCCTTTCCCACAATGTCTCCTTTATAGTACTGGCTGTCTTTGTATGTGTACATGTCTTGTCTAACTGAGAACAGGCACCTGTGGTATCCTTCTGGGCATCATTAGCCCCTGCCAATGACAGTGTCCTGCCAGCCATTTACTCCTGGTAAATATTTGTCAATTGCTTCAGATCACAGGGAATCAGTCTGAGAGTAAACCAGCATTTAATCCACTGAGTCACTGAGAGCCATTCTTGTGGTTGATAACAAAAACTGATGGGGGTCTTAATATACTTCATGATTAGCAAGTGTTGAATCTCATCACCATCTCATATAATCTTCAGGACAACCACACAAGCCAAGAAGGCACTGCAATTACTATTTCATCCCCATTCAACAGATGAGGAAACGAAAGGTCAGGGTGTCTTGTCCAAAATCAGACAGTCAAATATCAAAGCTGGGAGTTTAATCTAGGTTGTCTGCTGACAAGTCCAGTGCTCTATTAACTAAAGGCACACTTTTCACTTCCTGATTATTGTGTCTTCCTCCTTGTGTCAGGGTCAGTCAGTTGGCTAGCATTTATTAAATGCATACTATATGCCAGGCTCTGTGCTTCATACTGGGGATTCAAAAAAGAAAAAGAAAAAAAAGGTCCCTGACCTCAAGGAGTTTACATTCTAATGGAAGAGACAGCATGCAAACAACTAGGTACAAACAGGCTATAAACAGCACAAATTGGGGGTAGTCTCAGAAGGAAGCCATGAGATTAAGAAGGACTGGGAGGGATCTTTAGTAGACAGTAAGACTTTAGCAGAGATTTGAAGGAAGCCAGGGAAGCCAGGAAATAGAGATGAAGAGGGATAACGTTACAGGCACAGGGAGAGCCAGTGAAAATGCCCAGAGTAGAGAGACTGCTGGATTGCAGCTGCATGACGAGAATAAAGTATAAGAAAATGGAAAAGGGAGGAGGAGGATGCCAGATTATAAAAAGCTTTGGAATCCAAACAGAGATTTTATATTTGATCCTTAAGGTAACAGAGAGCTGTGATAACTTCTTGAATAGGAGGATGATACAGTCAGACCTGCATTTTAGGGAGACCAATTCGATAGCCGAGTGAAGAAATGAATGGAGTGGGGAGAGATTTAAGACAGGGAGACAGCCAGGTGGCTAACTGCTATGTGTATTGTGTGTGTGGAAATGTCCAGAATTTGAATCTATTTCTCCATTTCAATGTTTCTGTGTTTGCTGAATGGAAGCCAAGAGACTCTCAACAAAGACTGAACAAACTTCAATGGAGCATGATGCACTGGAAAAGTTCTGGATTCAGAGGGCCTGGGTTCAAAGCCTGCCTCTGGCACAACCTGCTTGACACTGGGTAAGTAAGTCATTGTATCTCTCAGTTTCTCATCTGTAAAATGAAGGGATTGGCTTTAATATATGATCCTGTGGACAGAAGAATGCTTTATAGACAGTCATTCATTCAATGTGAATTGGTAAGAGGCCACTATGTTCAAGCCACTGGGCATACTTCCTATGTTCTTCACCATATTCTAAGAAAAAAAAGGAAGGGAAAGGGGGATGAGGCTTGACAGGAGAAGAGAGAAGATGTTAAATCTCCGGCACTGAAAATAAAGAAAGGGCAGATAATTATTTCTAATAAAACTGTGCTCCAGTTGGACTATTATCTATTAATTCCCTGAAAGTGCTCTCAAGCTATTGGTGAAAAAAAAATTAGATTTGGAGTCAGAGGACATGACTTGAAAACCCAGCTTCCCTCCATACTGCCTGGGTAATAGGGGAGAAGTCATTTAGATCTTTGTTTCTTCATATGTAAAATGAGGAGGGGAAAGGGGGTTAGACTAGATGATCTTTGAGGCCCCTTCCAGCAATAATAATAATGTTATTATCATTATAAGCCTATATACATAGTGTTTTAAGTTTTGCAAAGTGCTTTACATTATCTTATTATATCCTCACCACAATCCTGGGAGATAGGTGCTATTGTTATCCCCATTTTAAGTCGAGGAAACTGAGGCAGAGGTTACATGATTTGCCCAGCATCACACAGCTAGTAAGTGACTGAGGTCACATTTGAGCTCAGGACTTTCTGATTTCAAACTCAGAACTCTAGGCACGGATGACTTGTGCAGCAAACTCAGCCTCACTCTCTGGGTTGGGCTTTCCATAGTGCTGATATCTAAGAAGCTGTATCCTACTGAAAGGAAATGCAAAGCTAAGGGCTCCAGATGTGAATTTCCATTTCTCAGCAGAATTCTAGTTATTTTTGAGTTTACTTTAAAAAGTGTCTAGCCTAAGACAAGAAAGTTAAGGTATAGAGACCTGCCCATGTTTCATCTAATTCAACAAATATCAATTTTGCTACTAATGGCATTATTTTTGGCATTCAAACAGATCTCCTAATTTCCACACTGCCTCCCTTAGGTGGAAAAATAACATTGTAGTTGTGTATGTGTGTCCTGGGAAATGGAACTTGGGCACTATTTAATCAATTATTGCTCATCTCTTTTGACCCAGGCACTACACTTGAAACTACATCCCAAAGTACTTAGTTAAAAGCAGTAAGAAAAGAATTATATAGGTACCTACTATGTGTCAGGCAGAGTGCTAAGCCCTGGGGATACAAAAATGAGGCAAAAAACAATCCCTGCCCTCAAGGAGCTCACAATTTAACAGAGGGTTTTTTCCTAATACTAAACCATGTCCTAATACAAACTATCTTTCTAATGCTATTATGTCATTTACCTATTAAAATACTCCTTCCTTTTAAAGCTACATATCTAAGGCTGGATTTTTCCCAAATACTTCAACTAAAACAGAAAACAACAACAGAGTGAATGCAGAAGCAAATATGATTATTCAGCTATTTTGCAAGCCAGACATTAAAGAGATTTGCAAAAATATGTAAAATAATGCCACTTCTCTCAATAATTTTTTTTGTTTTGGAAAGTATAATTATTTTTCATTTATAAAATGGTATTTGTGTTAACATATAATGGATTAATTATTTTAATAAGTATATTTAAATGTATTTTTTTCATTTTTAATATGATATCAATAAATATAACCTACATAAAATAAAGTGGTACTCAATATCTGTTAGGATTGCAGAACACTAGCTTAGAGAATAGGACTCACAAAATTTGGCCTGAAGCTCTGGAGGTTGAGCAGAAGGGGGCCCTAAAGTTCCGTGTGAGCACTGAAGCTCGCTTCTATCAGAAGGCAAAGATCTCGCTTGGAAAGAAGTCCAGCAGGCTCATTAAAGAATTGCTCTCAGGGAACTGATACAGAAAATAGTGCATGCCCTGGCAATTTCCCTAATTTCTGCTAAAATACAATCACTTAGCATCTATTTGACTTTCAATTTTACATCACATGCACCGGTGGCACAAAGGGCTGTATTCAGCTTTGCTCCAAGCATCTGGAAGTTGGAAATAGAAACTTGGCGATAATACCCTCTTCACAGCAGGTTGCCAATTCCACACTCATATGGGGAATGCATTGCCGTGAGCAGCAGTGAGTGCTCTTCTCTCTTAAACTGGCTCCCTCCCTGAAATCGACTAGCAAGGAATCTGTTTCACAATTAATTTCCGGTTAACTTTCTTTATGCACATGAAAATGCTTGATTTATTTCTGTGTACCAAAATAGATCACTTTAGGAAAACACAGGAATCACTAAAGATGAGTTATCATTTTCTAAAATTTCAGAATTGAAAAAGATCCTGCAGATTTAGAGCTAGAAGGGACCCTAGAGTCCACTTCCCTCATTTGAGGATACCCAGTTTCACTGCTTGTGGGCTGCAATCCCTCCATGACTTCATGAGCTGCGTTGGCTGGGAAAGCAAACAAACAAACAAAAACTTGTCCCTTGGTTATGCTGTTGTTCAGTTGTTTTTCAGTTGTGTCCAACTCTCTGTGACCCCATTTGGGGTTTTCTTGGCAAAAATACTGGAGTAGTTTCCTTCTCCAGCTCGTTTTACAGATGAGGGAACCGAGGCAAACAAAGTTAAGTGACTTGCCCAGAATCACACAGCTAGTAAGTATCGGAGGCCACATTTGAACTCAGGAAGATGATATTCTTGACTTCAGGCCCAGCACTCTATCCAAAGAGCCACCTAGCTTTCCTTTGCACCTCTACTCACTTTGGTTATGAGCCTCTCTGAAATAAACCACATTGGATGATCCACAATCCTGGATTATAAACATCCCTACCTGAAGGCTTACTGGTTTCAAAGGCTGGCCAGAACTTGTACTTGGGAGGGAATAAAGCCTTTGAAAATCCAGGGTGTCACTTCTAATCAATGTTGAGGCATCTGAACAGGGCTTTAGAAGAGGTTTGAGGCATAAATAAAGTAGATGATTACCTCCACCTTCCTCATTCAGAAACCTAACTGTAATTTGTGTGTCTTAGTCCTAACATAGAAAATACAACTAAATGATGACATCGTTAGTGAATCTCTAAAGAAGACAATTATTTTGGGCAGCTAGGTGGCGTAGTGGATAGAGCACTGGCCCTGGATTCAGGAGGACGTGAGTTCAAATCCAGCCTCAGACACATAACACTTAGTAGCTGTGTGACCCCGGGCAAGTCACTTAACCCCATTGCCTAGCCAAAAAAAAAAAAAGGAAGACAACTATTTTCCAAGAGCTAGCCAGCAATAGCTGAGATGTCAAACACATGACCTGCATGTGGCCCACAACATTCCAAAACCAAATTAAAAAGTAATTGGGAAATATTTGACAAAATAAATAAAAATGCAATGTTCCATCGTGTCTGACTCTTCATGACCCCATTTGGGGTTTTTCTTGGCAAAGATATTGAAGTGGTTTGCCATTTCCTTCCAGCTCATTTTACAAATGAGGAAATTGAAGCAAACAGGGTTAAGTAACTTGCCAGGGTCACACAGGCAGTAAGTATCTGAGGCCAGATTTGAACTCAGGAAGATGAATCTTCCTGACTCTAGGCCCTGGTGCTCTATCCATCACACCACCTAACTGCCAAAAAAAAAAACCGCACTAGAATACAATTAATATTACATTTTATAACAAAATCAATATGTGGCCCTGAGGGACCCTGATGTAGGAATTAGTGGCACCCTGACTCAAATATTTGGATTTAACATCACTGAGCTATAGTCAGGAAGAACTCCTGTCTCTCTGCACATTCTGGCTATTGGATTCTGAATAAGTCACTTAATCTTTCAATGTCAGAGTCAACCCTCTAAAATTATAAGTTATATGTTCATCAGCAGTGGCAGATTAAGTTTTCTTATAAGGTCTGATAAATAAAAATTAACCAGTCACATTTTCTTCACTGCTGCTCCATGTTGTTGCACTGGCTGTTCATCTCCAGAATACAAAGAAAGCAAAAAAAACCAGTCTCTGCCCTCAAGGGGCTTACATTCTAATGGGGGAAAACATACAAACGACTGTGGACATACAAGATATAAATGGCACAAACTGGAGATGGCCTCAGAGTGAAGGCACTCTTTAGTTAGGGAGAGGCCTCTTTTGCAGGTGAGATTTTAGCTGAGACTTGAAGGAAGCCAGGGAAGCCAGGAGACAGCACTCAGGGCATGGGGGACAGCTTAGCCTGCTGTCTAATTTTTGCTACTACCTATCTCAGCCTTGAATTTTCTATTACAAATATATTTTTTGGTCACAGAAGGGTGAAGGGAAGGGAACAATAAAAATAACAGCTAAAATTTATATAGCACTTACTATATGCCAGGCACTATATTAAGCATTTCATAATTATTATCTCATCTGATCTTCACAACAATCCTGAGAGGTATGTACCATTATCATCCCCATTTTATAAGTGAGGAAACCGAAGCAAACAAGGATTAAGTGATTTGTCCAGGGTCACACAGATATTAAATGTCAGAGGCTGGATTTGAACTCAGGTTTTCCTGACTCCAGGACCAGCACTCCATCCACGACATCATCTAGCTGCATTTCTTGTTGTTCGGCCATTTCAGTTGTGTCCAACCCTTTGTGACCCTGTTTTGGGGTTTTCTTGGTAAATATACTGAAGTCATTTGTCATTTCCTTCTCTAACTCATTTTACTGATGAGGAGACTGAAGCAAACAGGGTTAATGACTTGCCTAGAGGCATATAGCTAATAAGAGTATCTGAGGCCACATTTGAACTCAGAAAGATGAGTCTTTCTGACTCCAGGCCCAGTACTCTGTTCACTGCATCACCCAGCTACCCATTAATTAAGCATCTATTATATGCCAGGTACTGTACTAAGTGCTCTACAAATATCATTTCATTTGGTCCTCACAACAAACTTGGGAGGTAGGTACTATTATTATCCCCATTTTACAGTTGAGGAAAATAAGGCAAACAATATAAGTGACTTGCCCAGGGTCACAGAGCTAATAAGTGTCTGAGGCAGGATTTCAACTCAGGTCTTACTGACTCCAGGACCAGTGCTCTATTCATTGTCCCACCCACTTTGAACATAGGAGGTATTTAATAAATGTTTGTTGACTTGGCTTGACTTAACAGGAAGAAAGAAGAGATCATAATTTGTGACGTATAGAAGGCACTGGGTTTATAACCCAGGCAGATTAGTAATAGCAGTAAAAGACTCATATGTACAAAAATCTCCAAAGAAGCATTATGTGTCACAAGAAAAAGTTGGAAGTGAACTTTGTGCCCAACATTGGGGAACTGCTGAAGCAAATGTTGTTTGTTGTTGAGTTGTGTCCAGCTCTTTGTGACCCATTTAGGGTTTTCTTGGCAAAGATACTGGAGTGGTTTGTCATTTCCTTCTCCAGCTCATTTTACAGATGAGGAAACTGAGGCAAACAAGGTGAAGTGACTTGTCCAGGGTCACACAGCTAGTTAAGTGTCTGAGATTTGAACTCAGGAAGATAAATCTTCCTGGTCCCAAGCCCAGTGTGTTATCTGTGCACCACCTTCATGCCCTTCCAAATGTGATATCTGAATGCAATGGAATATGACTGAATGTAAGTAATGATGACTATGAAAACCCAGAGCAACATAGGTAGACAGGCACAAGGTGATGCGGTGCAGAGAAAGGAGGTCCAAAAGAACAATATATGTAATGATTATGATAATTTAATTTAAATAAAACTCAGGTCAAATATAATGGATAACTCTAGTATTAAACTATTGAACAGCCTTCCATTCCATTCATAATCAGTAAACTACAGAAATAGAAAGAGTCATGGATGATCAGTCCCAATCATTCTTTTAGGTGGTTTGACTTCACTGATTTCTGTTATTTTATGGTTGAGTGGAAGAGGAGGGGTGATTTCTTTGGGTGCAATGGTCGTGGCCTGCGATTAATGTGCAAATATATCCTGTTTTAAATTCTCGCAATCACTGCCTAATTTGCCTGTTTATGAATCCAGGATACACCTACTTGTATTGTTTGGGTTTTAGGAAGTTGGGAACAAGCAGTCTGACAGCTTGGAAACCAATGCACTCAAACAAAACTGATCTTAGCTCTGGAGTGCCTGGGTAACAGATCCCCACACAGCTAGCTCACTTTGCTTTGTTTCTGTGTTAGTTACAGTCAAACTTCCCACTGAAGGCCTGAGCTAACTCCCCAGGAAAAACTGGCTGTAGGCCTTGCCAGGGAGGCTGAATCCACACTGGCACAATTAGGTAATCTTTCACAGGGGTGGAAAAAGAATTGGGAACACTCCCAAATACTAGTTCTGTTGCTTAGTAAGATTTGTGAAGAAGCACAAGTGTGGCTTACTGGGTGGGAGTTTGGTCTTGGAGGCATGGAGTCAAGTCTGGACCAGCATGCTAGGCACTGTGCTGAGCTTTAGGAAGACCTGGGTCCAAGACCTACCACTGACACATATTAATAGCTACCATCTATATGGACAGCTAGGTGGCACAGTGGATAGAGGGCTGGGCCTGGAGTCTTCTTGGGTTCAAATCTGGCCTCAGACACTTATTAGCAGCGTGACCATGGGCAAGTCACTTAACCCTATTTGTTTCTTCATCTATAAAATGATCTGGAGAAGGAAATGGCAAACCACTCCAGTATCTTTGCCAAGAAAACCCCAAATGTGGTCATGAAGACTCAGATATGACTGAACAACAACAACAACAACAAAATCTATATAAAGCTCTAAGGTTTGCAAAGCTCTACAGAGATATTATCTCATTTTACTTCCATTTTATAGGTGAGGAAACTGAGGCTTTTTTAAAAGAGGTTAAGTGACTCACCCTGACCTGGGTCATGCAGCTAGTAAGTATCCAAAGTAAGATTCAAACTCCAGTCTTCTGGTTCCAAGTTCAGCTCTCTATTCCCTATTCCATATCTTAACAATGTGACTCTGGGCAAGCCATTAACCCTCCAAATGCCTACATCTAAACTTATAATTTGCAGAGCCGGTGCTGGCCTGAGTTGGTAGAGGGAAGTGACTCAGCTTTAGTTCCCTATATTAATGAATGCATAATATATGTTTGTGTATGTGTGTATGTATATATGTATGTATATGTATATATATGTATGTATATGCATATACACATATACTGTATTACCATATTATATTATATATCGCATGTATGTGCATGTATGTATATTTATACACGTATATATTACTTAGCATAGTATTACTTATTCAGAAGGTGTCACAGTAGATAGAGTGCCAGGCCTGGAGTCAGGAAGACTCATCTTCCTGAGTTCAAATCTAGCTATATGACTCTGGGCAAGTCATTTAACCTTGTTTCCCTCAGTTTCCTCATCTGTAAAATGAGCTGGAGAAGGAAATAACAAACAACTCTAGTATCTCTGCCAAGAAAACCCCAAATAGGGTCATGCTGAGTCAGACACAATTGAACAACAACAATATATACTATACTAATTCAGTTAATAATGACCCTTGCCAAATAGTAATCATACTCACTCACCCCATTTTTGAAGTTTTTTGTTTTGCTGGGTTTTGTTTTGTCATTTCTAAAGAATTTAAGTTGAGGGTCACTCGGAGGGCAACAGAGGCACATGATAGACTTGAGCAGGCTGCAACATATTACACATGAAGAACTTAACAGAAATGGAATGAAGAACCATGAGATTTAGAGATGGCAGGTGTCTCAGAAGCCATCTCCTCCAATGAGACCCAGAGAAGTTAGTAATTAGTGGCCGAGTCAATACTCAAGTGAAGGCTTCCTGACTCTAAGTCTAACTCTCTTTCTAATGCCTCAACATCATTGGAAAAAAAATGATTAAGAAAAAAAGGTAAGTAATTCTGCAGCAAGAATGAGGGGTGGGTGCTGGGTGGCACACCATTGGAATCCATACAATGTCAAGTGATTTAGAAGATGGTTCCTCAGAAATAATTGAGAGAAAAGACATTAGCAATAAGAGGTTTTGGGAAATGCTTCCTGTAGAAGATAAGATTTTAGTTTGGACTTAAAGGAAGCTAGGGAAGGCAGTAGGCAGAGATGAGGAGGGAAAGCATTCCATGATTGAGGGATAGGCAGAGAAAATTCCCAGACTTGAGAGATGGAATGTCTTGTTCATGGAATAGCCAGAAGGCCAGTGTCACTGGATTAAAAAGTAAGGTATAAGAAGACAGAAAGGTAGGAAAGGGGCTAGGTTGTGAAATGCTTTGAATGTCAAACAGATGATTTTATACTTGATCCTAGAGAGGACAGGGAGCCACTGGAGTTTATTGAGTGGGAAGTGGGTGTGTGTGTGTGTGTGTGTGTGTGTGTGTGTGTGTGTGTGTGAGTGACATGGTCAAGCCTGTGCTTTACGATAATCACTTTAGTGACTGAATGGAGTGGGGAGAGACTTGAGTCAGACAGACCCAACAGCACGTTATAACAATAATCCAGGTGTGAGGTGATGAGGGCTTGTACTGTGGTGATGGCAGTGTCAGAGGAGAAAAGGGGTCATATTCAAGAGATTCAAGAACCTAAAGATGATTTCACCTCTCTGCCCTAAGAGAATTAGACTGAATTATAATGAAAGAACCAAATGTGTAATCCCATGCTAGACTTGAAGATGGAAGATCTAGATTCATTAGATCTGAAGAGTCTTGCTGGTGAGTGCCTCTAATTCAAAGTGGCTTTCCCTATTTTCAATTTCTTGTAGAACTCATTATTCTGACATCCAACATTTGCCCTATAGTATAGTGTCTAGGAAGGAGTACTGCTCACGTTGTCTCATGCAGGAAAGACTGAAATATGTTGAAGGACCCTCTTCATGAGTTCAAATCCAGCCTCTGACACCTACTAGCTGTGTGACCCTGGGCAAGTCCCTTAATCCCAATTGCCTCAGTTTCCTCATCTGTAAAATGAGCTGGAGAAGGAAATGGCAAACCACTCAAGTATGTCTGTCAAAAAAAAAAGCCAACCCAAAATGTGGTCATGAAGAGTCAGATACAACTAAAACAACTCAACAACAACAAAAGGATTTGGAGATACATGTGCTCTGGTTTAAACAGACAGCTAAAAATCTTCTTAAATTATCACCTTCTTCTTGCTCCATACTGCCAGCAGCCTATTTCTCTAGTGGCAGGAATCTCTCAAACTACGCCTACCAGCTCTGATTCAGATAATAGGTGTCTATTCCCACAAGTGTCTAAGAATCACTTTAGAAAAGGAAGGTCTGTTCCTTATTGTTTTATTTATTCAAGTCCTCCCTGAGGTTAGACAGTCATAGATCTAGAGCTCTTAAGGACCTTAGAAGCCAGAGTCCAACCCTCTCATTCTACAGATGAGTAAAGTGAAGCTCCATCAATTGGGAAATGGCTGAACAAGTTGTGGTATATGAATGTAATGGAATCCTATTGCGCTATAAGAAATGATAAGCAGGCGGACTTCAGATAAACCTGGAAAGACTTACATGAACTGATGCTGAGTGAAGTGAGCAGAACCAAGAGAACACTGTACACAGTAACAGCAACATTGTGCTATGACCAACTTTGATAGACTTAGCTCTTCTTAGCAATACAATGATACAAGACAATTCCAAAAGCCTCATGATGGAAAATGCTGTCCACATCCAGAGAAAGAACTACGGAGTCTGAATGCAGATTGAAGCATACTATTTTCTTTTTTTTTCTTGTAGTTTTTCCCTTTTGTTTTGATTCTCCTTTCACAACATGACTAATGTGGCAATATGTTTAAATATGATTGTACATGTATAGCCTATTTTATTGCTTGCCATCTTGGAGAAGGAGGAGGGGAAGGGAGAAGGAGAGGGAGAAAAAAATTTGGAACTCAAAATCTTATAGAAGTGAATGTTGTGACTAATAAGAAAATGTGTTTAATATGATCATATATGTATAACCTATATCATATTGCATACCATCGTAGGGAAGGGGGAGTGAAGGGGGAGGGATCTGAAACTCAAAATCTTATAAAAGCACATGTTGAAAGCTAAAAATAAATATTTTTAAAAAGCAGAATTTTTAAAGGAATTTTCATATTACAAATACTTTTTTTCAATTCTTTGATCAGTATTTCAGCAAACTCTAAGATTATAAAATGCAGAACAGTTGCTGATTTACATTGACACAGGGAGTTTTCTCACCAGGAGTTCCATGCATCAATTAAATAACAAGTCCAGAGCACAACAACAACAACAACAAAAAAGATAAAACAAAGAAATGATGAAAGAGATAGAATTTGTCTACGTGCAAAAGGATTCAATCCCTCTAAGTTTTCATCTCTAAATAGGGTTTTGCTTCCAGAGTGAAAAGTAGTACATGTATCATTTTTCCATATATTTTCTTTTATCCTAGGAGAGGTAAGGGTCAGCTATGTTTAAGGAAACATTAGAATTATTATATAGGGGTAATCGATTGATGAACAATTATTTCTTAAACATGTCATGATTGAAATTAAAATAAACTGAGGCACAAAAAAGTGAATGTTGAAGACTGTCTTCACATGTAATTGGAAAAAAATAAAATGCTATTAACCAGAAATAAACAAAAAGAGAGAAAAGGGAGGCTCTAAGTGTCCACGGTCACACAGCTAGTAAATGTTAGAGGTTGGATTTGAACCCAGGTCTTCCTGACTTAACACCCTTAACTGCCCTACTATTCTGTCTCTAATTCTAGGATGGATTTATTTAGGAAGAACTCTTTCTGTCCTTACTGCAAGAAGACTTTTTACTGCTCTGATGACAGAATCCTAAGGTCTTAGGCTAGGGTTAGGGAACTTACAGCCTCCACCCTTGTCTTAGGCTGATGCCCTGAATCTAGGGAACACATCAATAATACATAATGAGAGCTTAGCATATTTAAAACTAACCTGTAGGGTAGGGGGGGAAAAGCACATTAAGACACTTTGGTATCTTAATGCAAATTAATCCAATTATTTTGGAAAACAATTTTGAAAGTATATAAGAAAAAGCTCATATGCTGAACTATGAAAATCTGCTAAGCATATATCTCAAGGAGGTCAGAAACAGAAAATTCCAATACATAACAGAAACATTCCCAGCACCTCTTTCTGTAGTAGCAAAGAACTGGAAACAAAAGGGGGGGGGCTAGAACATAGACTAGCAGAACAAACAGTATACAAATATAATGAATATCATGGTACATTAGGAAATAATGAATTTAAGGAATTCAGAGAAACATGAGAAGATCTGTACGAAATGATGCCCAGAATATTGAGTGGAATATATACGAAGATTATAGCATGAATGAAATGAAAAGATCACTGAAAGGAAACAGCTATTAAAAACCAGTAAGGGTCAGAAGAACATACAGATAACGAAGCTTTTCTTTGGCCTCTCTCCTTTAGTTATAAGGAAGAGATTGGTGATTGGGGGTATGGGAACAATATCAGCAATATATCCAGAAATAACTATTGTACCCCCCCAAAAAAATTTCAAAACCACTTATTTTGCTTAAAGGAAACCCTAAACTGGAGTAGAAATGGGTAGCCCAAATCAGAATAATTGATATGGAAGCTCTGTCAGTGACCATCTATTTGAAAGGAGGAGGAAGAAACATGAAAGGATGGGAGGGAAGTTGTCTATTCTAGAGAAAATTATAACAGGCACATGATTCATTTGCTTGGAAGTGACATTTCCGCTCAATCTGAACTGACATTGTGATTAATGCAGCCTCCAGTACAAAAAAGAATGGATGGAGGGAAGAGTCTCTGACTTTTTTTGGTTTGTTTCACAGACCAGCAATATTATTGATGAAAGGGCTTGGCTAAAAGGAACTAGTAATTGGGGGAGGGGGAGACTGCCATCTTTTCAGGGGCACCAATTCGGAAATGAAAAAGGGGGTTGGTTTCTGGTAGGAAGTCAAAGATAAATACAAAGACAAATAAAAACTGTGATTTCTGTTAGATAACTGAGCAGAATGACTGATAATGAAGAGCTGTGCTCATTCCCAGATGCTCCGGCAAGCTCCCATTAATGAACTGTTGACATTGTCAACAAGGAGAAGAGGCACAATGGAAGCAGTGTATTTATTGGTGTCTTTCCAGCACAGGGACAGCTGCAGCTCCCACAGAATGTCCTCAACAAAACCAGCTCCCTTCTGGCTTTATGAGGAGAACACAGGCATGTCGATTATTGATGACAGCATGCAAGCCCAGAGACTGTAACCTACCGTCTGCCTCTCCCCACGCTCTCGAGCAATTTTTATATGCACTTCACCAAGCTCCAAGATGAAATCCACTGAGAAGTTAGGAAATCGCTGAAGTTTTATTTGTTTTAATTGCTACCATAGTTTAAAATCTACCTGTGCTGCCACAATTCGCTTTCTACTTAGCTATCAAAGTGATCCTCCAAAAGTTCAAGTCTGACCATGTCACATTCCTATTCAATAAATTCTAGAGGCTCCCGATCACCTCCAGGAACAAATACAAAAGCCTGTTTGGCTCTTAAAGTTCTTCAAAACTTGGTCCCTTTCCTACTTATCCAGTCTTCGTACACCTTACTTCGTTGCCAGGTACTCTGTTCCAGTGATACTGGCTTCTTTACTGTTCTTCCCACAAGACAGTCCATCTCCCATGCCTGGAATGCTCTTCCTCCTCGTCTCTATCTCCTGGCTTCTCTTTACTTCCTTCAAGTCTTACCTTCTGTGAGAAGTCTTTCCCTATTCCCCTCAATGTCAATGCCTTCCTTCTGAGAGTATCTCTAATTTATCCTATTCACATCTTATTTGTAAAGTGGTTTGCACATTGTCTTCCCCCTGAGATTGTGACCTCCTTGAGGGCAGGAACTGTTTTATACCTTTGTATCCGCAGCACTTAGCAAAATCCCAGAACACAGGAGGTACTTAATAAACGTTTGTTGATTTGACTTCGACTTCTATCTGCACACAAAATCATAGTCAAACAAAAATCACTTATGTGGATGTGTGTTAAATAAGAGAGCCTACAGGCAGAAACAAAAGAAATTGATAGCTCTCACTTTAATCCTAGTTACAGTCAAAGCCCAATCACCAACAATGGTGATGATGCTAGATGGCATTTATGAGACCCTTTAAGGAATGTAGAGAACTTTATAAACAACATATCTGATCCTCATGACAGCTCTCTGAAGTAAGCACTAGTATTATCTCTGTTTTATGGAAGTATGACTACCTGTCTTGTCCTGAACTCTTCAGAGCAGCCTTATACAAATTTCTAATACACTCCTTCTTGGGCTATGGAATTTATCTGAAATTAAAATTTATATTTTGCTCCAATAGGTGGCCTGGAATGTCTAATAGGCCAGCTTTAGTTGATCACAAATTCAGGAATGTGCTTCAGGAGCTCAAAAAAGAAAAATTCACTACTTATTAAATGTCTACTACGTGAAAGCTCTCTGCTAGGCTTAGGGGCTACAAAGATGGGGAGGATGGGAAGTCATTGCCCTGCCCACAAGGAGTTTACAACTAATGTGGAATCTAACTGGAACATAAATAAGATACAAGGGAGTATGTGAAGAGAAATTTAAGCAAAGTGCTCTACAAGGAATTGAGGGAAAGGACAAATTACTTTTAGCTGAAGAGAGCAAAGGAGAAATAAGAAATAAATTTAATATAGGGGGGCAGCTAGATGGCAAACTGGATAAAGCTCCAGCCTTGGAGTCAGGAGGACCTTAGTTCAAATCCAGCCTCAGACATTTGACACTTATTAGCTGTGTCACCCTGGGCAAGTCACTTAACCCCAATTGCCTCACCAAAAAGCAAAACAAAATAAAACAAAAAACAATATAGGGGGAAGGCAGCACAGCAAAGATATGAGGAAAATGACAAGAGAAAGATCAAGTGGAAGAGAAAAGAGGACAGAGAAAATGGGAAGAAAGGAGAGCAGCAGTTATACCGGGGACAATGGTTCAGACTAGGTTACTTCTCAGGAGATGACCATGTTGATTCTGGAAAGGTAACCCTGGACAAAAGAAGGCATCAAACTATAAATAGCAATACTGTCCCTATGTCACCTGGGTAAAAAGTGTTAGAGTTGCTAGTTCAGCCACAAGCGAAGAACTTTTATGAAATAAGTAAAAGATTCAACAACAGCTAGAAAAACCATAAAATCAGTAGGTAACCAGAGCAAGCCCTTAGAAGAACTATTGGTAGGCTGCTATTAAAAGCGAAAATTGAATTTGGGTTCCCAAGTGTTTACGATCCAAGGAACAGAAGATAGAGTGACTTGGAGTCAAGAAAATCAGAGTTCAAATCCCAACTCTAGACACATACTAACTGTGTGACTGATCCTGGGTGAGTGAACCTGTCTACCTCAGTTTCCTCACTTGTAAAATGGAGATAATAACAGCACCTACTTCACAAGGTTATCTGAGGATCAAAAATATAGGCAGCAGATTTACAAATATATGCAGTAATTTATGTAAAACATCTTGCAAAATTTAAAGCGCTATGCAAATGTTGGCTATGGGTTAAGAATTATATATCCTAAGAGCTAGGGGCAGGATTGGAGGGGAAGAGATGGGCAGAAGGCAGCATCGTTATGCTCCAGGACGTCCTGTGAATATCAGAAAAGACGCTGCTCTGAGAGGTACTCTGGTATAATGGAAAGCACTGACTCTGGAATAAGGTGAGGCCTGGATTAAAATCCCATCTCTGGCACATATTAACTATAAGTCCATAGGCACCAAAGGGACTGGTCATTTAACTTTGTTGAGTCTCAGTTTTCCTCATCTGTAAAATGGGACTGATAATGGCTCTACCAGGGATACTGTGAAAAATCAAATGAGACAATCTATGTAACAATGTTTGTAAATCTTAAAGCACTTTATTATTGTCAATTCTTACTGTAAACTGATAGAGGCTGAGTAAAGAACAGTTTTGATAATTCATCTGGACTATATTTGGGCAGCTACAAAGAGCAGTTAAATATGACTCTGTCCCTTTTTCAGCTCTTTGCTCTGAGAGGAAGCAAACTACCATGGCTAAGAATCTGCTGTCTTGGCCAAGATTTTTTTTTTCTCTTCAGTGAGAAAGCAACAAAAAACATTCCATCTCTTCCACACACTCCCTTTTCCCTCATTAGCATAAATGAGATGCAGTCCCCATTACCAGAAAACTAAAAACAATTCCACAACTTTGGACCTACCTGATCTGCTTTATAATCCATCCTTTCTGGCTCTATTGCTCCTTATCTCTCTCCTAAACTCCAGTCCTCAATTTCCAACTGTCTGCTTGACATCTCCACCTGAATGTCCCTTAAGCACCTCAAAGATATGTCCTAAAGAGAACTTATCTTTCCTCCCTAAATCTGTCCTTTCCTATTTCTATCAGCGACACCACCATTCTTCCAGTCTTCCACCATCTGTAACCTGGGAGTCATTCTCAAGTCTTCATTCACTCACTCCTACTATCCCATCACCTGTCAATTCTGCCTCCTCAATATCTCACAACCTCCCCTTCTCTCTACTCATATCACAACCACACTAATTCAAGTCCTTTCCATCACTCACATGGACTACTACAATAGCTTGCTAATCAATCCCTCTATAACCAACGCCCCCCCCCATCATCCTCCAATTCATCCTTCACATAACTGCCATATTGCTATTCCTAAAGCACCAGTGTAACTCTTCTGCTGAAGTTTCTGGGGCACTCTCCTTATCATAAAGATAAAATATGAACTCCTATTTGGTATTCAAAGCCTTTCATAATCTGGCTCCAATCTATGCAACCCAGGCTGATCACACAATATTTCCTATCCTTGTGAATTCTATGCTCCAGTCAAACTGGCCTCTTTGCTCCCCTTACATGGCATTCTATCTTCCAACTCTATGCCTTTACCGTAGCAATTCTGCATGCCTTACTATGGTCTCCTTCATGCCCTTCAAGGCTTAGCACAAATTCTATTTCTTTCAAGAGATTTTTCTTAATTACTCTAGTTGTTGATACTACCCATCTATCTATGTGTGCATATTCATAGACACATGCACTTACCTATCTGTGAACATGTTGTATTCCCCTAAGCAAATGTAAGACTACTGAGGGAAGGACTATCTCATCTTTATATTTGTATCCCCAGTTCATGGCACAGATAATAAATTCTTGATTGACTGATGGCCTAGCCTACACTTGCAACCTCACTGTTGGGGAACACTTGGTATGGAAACAAATGCAAAATCTGTGAGGTACTCTCAGGGAATTGCCTCAGGCACCAATAGGTCAAGTAATTTGCCCACTGTCCTATAACTAGTTGGGGAGGAGGGAACTGAATTTCCTGACTACAAGGTAGGGCCTCAGGTCATACTCTAAATTCAGAATAGGGATTTCACTGATTTTGGTGGTAGGTTCTATCAGGTCCTATCAAGTGATAAATAGTATAATTACATATACCTATAATACTTATATATACCTATATGATACCTACCTAATACCTGTAAAAACTTCTAATCTATCCCTATATAATATATACCTATAACATATACCTATAACTTATAACAGCTACTATTTATATACATTTTAAGGTTTACAAAGTGCCTTCTCTAAATATAATTAATGTAGGAAAATATAGTACAACACAATGTAATATACTATAGTTTAACACAATCATTTTATCTTATAATATGATATAATCTCATTTGATCCTCACAACAACCCTGTGAAGTAGAAGTTATTATCAGCCCTATTTTACAGATAAGAAAACTGGAGCTGAAGGAAACTAAGTGACTTGTCCACATTCTCATAGCCACATAGGTAGTAAGTGCCTAGGATAGGACTCAAACTTCTGTCTTTTTTACTCCAAAGCTAGCACACTGTCTACTACACTATCTATCTGTCATGAAAATTGTGAATTGTTACACTGACTTACCAAAAGAAGAACAATATGTGACCTATGAACAGGGAGTGGGGAAGGCAATGTACATGGAGAGCGATGAAATTAAGAACAAGGCTAGCCTATTTAATTCAATTAAACCGTAATCAAAGTGTCAATCCATCAAGTAATGACAAGGATGATTGAGGAGAAACATAGAAAAAGCTGTTTTATAAGAGAGGACCAAAATGATCTCTGAGGAGAGAATATTCTAATATTTTATCAAAGTGAAGCCCTGGACCAGGGGAAAGTTACCATAGAGTCAAATTGTCAAAGTTTCCTAGCTTAGATAACAGAGATGAGTTAGGAGGGACAACTAGAATGACAGAATAAGACACCAAACCAAAAAAGGGAGAAAAAGAGAACAATACCAAAAACTCAGAAAGAGACCATGAGGTCAAAGAGTCTAGTCACATGGTTTTTCCCAAGTGGTAATAGTTTTTGTAGTAATTGCACCCCCAAAGAGCATGGGTTCCTAAGTCCTCTGTCAATGCCTACATCTATGGCCACCCTGGGCCCTGTGAATTTTTATGTGGCTTTATACTCTGTTCCAGACATCATGGCATATCATGGCAGCCAAAAATAACTCCACAGAGTGTAGACAATGGGACAGACAGCATTCTCTTCCAGTTCCCGTGTAAACATTCTCTCCCATGCTCAGCTCCAGTACTGTAGGGGACTGAATTAGACTCTACACCCTTTAATTATATGTAAATTTTAAAATGTGTAGAAGGGCCAAGGTGATCACACTGCTCTGAGGGTGTTCAATCACACATCTCTAGGAGCTTACAGCTTGCTGCCAATTTCATTTCTGAAACCAACCAGCATTTTTTCTCTTAGAAGATTTTTCATTATACTAGAGGGCAAATATAAACACAGTACAGAAATTATTTCAATAAATTTAAGCCAGTGGAGCCTTATGAAAAACAGTACTGAAAATAAATATGTATTTTCATTACAACACATACATCTTTTGTGTGTTACAGTTTGGATAGACAATCAATGTTGCACAGAACAAAGAGCCCTGAATCAGGAACCTTAACTGCCAATAACTAACTAGTTTTGTTAGCACATAGCTTTCCCTAGGCCTCAGTTTCCTCATTTGTAAAACTGGGGGCCAAACTAGTTACTATCAGAAGTTCCCTCAAGTCAAGTCTATATCTAGACCTTGTTAAGTGAAGATTAAGTTATATAAAAAGGAAATGAAATCTTTCTTTTCAGATACACAATTTTTATTCTCTTTCCCCTTTGCCTTGTTTGTAGCTTTGAGGTGACCCTGGGCTGTCTGGCAGAGCACAGCTGAGGTGGGTCCTACCACGCTTGAAAAGCTGCCCAACAATAGACTGAATGTATATATGTTGGTTAGCTAAGGATCAGCCTAGGTAAGGCTAGGAAAGGCCCACCACCCACCAGATTGTCTGTTGAGTCTCTGCTGTAGCAGGGTACCTGTGCTGATGAGATGAAAGTTCTTGAAGCCCTGGATCAGAGAAAGAAAAAATCTTTTCCCTATATTTTGACTTATTCCTCACTAATTTACAGGATTAAAATAGAGGAAAACATCTTTCCCTCTTTCTTTTTTTTGGGGGGGGCCAATCGAGGCCAAATGACTCGCCCAGGATCATGCAGCTAGTGAGACCAAATTTGAACTCAGGTCCTCCTGACATCCACTGTGCCACCTAGCTGCCCCTTCTCTTTATTTTACAATAAGGATCACAATTCTTTTGGGGGCCTGGCATGAAGACTTACTGATCAGTTGACAAGTATTTATTAAGCACCTAATAATAACAGTAATAATGATAACAGCAAGCACACATATAGAGAGACTTTATAAACATATAGATTATAAAGATAATATATTTATTATCTCACATGATCTATATGTTGAGCAGTGTATTGGGAGTCAGAGATACACGAAGAAATAAGGAAGTGTCTGCCCTCAAAGAGATTATTACCAGGTTCCTTTTCTTTAATAGTCTTCATGGAAAGAACTGACTGTGGACATAACATAGGCAAACACAGGCAGCAGCATCTGCCAGGCCAGACACTTCCTGAAGGCAGCAAGGTCAAGGGCATATGAATGACAAATCTGACATCCTTACTACTATATCTCTTCTGTTCCAAAAAAAAGGTGCCTAGGTAGATGGTGCAGTGGATAGAGTGCTGGGCCTGGAGTCTGGAAGACTCCAACTCTATGGTCATGGGCTAGTTACTTGGTGTCAATTTCCTCAGCTATAAAATGGGGAGAATAGCAACTACCTCTTCTCAAGGGCTGTTGTGAAGATTAAAGGAAATAATCTTTACAAAGCACCTAGCACATAGTAGGAACTGTATAAATGCTACTTATTATTATTGTAAACCAAGGTTAATGAGGCAACACAACTTGCCAGCCCAACTGTGGCAGTTAAGGGTGATCATATTTATCTTTCAGTGATGGTTTTTGTTCACCGTCCTCCTAAGCTCAAAATCAGAAGTAGGCTCAAAAGTTTCATTCTCTTGGAAGTCTTCATAACAGTGATCTGCTATCATCTGATTTTTCCTTCATCTGAAATTTCCTCACTTTGATATTAATTTATCAAGTTAAAAAAGGAAATATACCCAAAAACGAAGTCCAAGAAAAATTATCAAGATGTAACCCAAAACTGTCCCCAGAACTTTCATAAATAGAGCAGATTAGAGTACCAAGCTTAGGCCATCAAGGCAACTGAAGCTTGCTGGGGTGATCGGGAAGTCCCTCCCAAACGATTTCATTTGTCAGGATGTGTCTATATAAAGCCAGAGTAAATCTCTGAACTAAAACTAAGAATAATAATAATAGCTTTTATATAGCTCCAGGTACTTTACAAATACTACCTCCTTCGATCCTCACAACAGCCCTGGTATGTAGGTACTACTATTCTCCCCATTTTACAGATGAGGAAACTAAGGCAAACAGCCCTTAGGTGACTTGCGCAAGGTGGAACAGCTAGTAAGTGTCTGCCTTGCTCTATCTGCCACACCACCTGGCTGCCTCAATTATCTGGATAACTTAAACCAACCAACCAAACAAAACCACTACATATTAGGAAAGGAAAATTAAGAGTTTGTCCCAAGAGACTGATTTTCTGCATCAAATTCACTTTGCCTGAGTCCTTCAAGTTAAATATTATTCAGAACATTGTTTTAAGATCAAAATTTCATAGTATTTGTAAAGTGCTTAGCACGGTGCCTGACACATAGTAGGTGCTATGTAAATGCTATCTGCTATAGTGTTCTCTCTTGAAGGGAGAGCAAGAGAAGATTGGGGGTGCCCTCCCCCACTTCACTGATTCTCGCAGGCGATAAGGCTCTCATTCCCTTGGCTACAAAAAGTTATGCCCTCTGGCTCTCCTTGGGTTGGTTTCTGTATCTGCTTCATTGCTTTCTCTCTTTTCTTTCTTCTTTCCTTTAACATCCCTTCTTCATTCCCTCCTTGCCTTCTTTCTAGTCTCCCTTCCCTCTTTCCTGTCTTCCCTTCCTTCCATTCAAGCCTTCTCCTCCCCACCCTCTCTCTTCGTTTTTCTCAGCTTCCCTCCTCCTGTTCCTCTTCCATATTTCCTCCATTCTTTTCCTTCTTCCTGTCTCTCTCTTCTCTCTCCTGCCCTTTTTCTCCACCCTCCTTTCCTTCCTTCTCTTCTACCTAGTCTCTCCTGACCCTAAAGGGCAGTGTGGGAAGGGGCACAGACTAGGTGGTTAGGAAGAAAAATAACTATTTTTCTAAGGACAAGAACTCTTCCCGGGGAGCCAGGATCAGCAGCCACGGGTCCAAGAGAAGGAGGTGGCAGTAGTTAATAAAATCCACATGTTTTGACAAGGAGCTGGGGCCAGGACATATGCTACTACACAACACTGAGAAGAAAGTCGAAGTCAACCCTCCTCCCTCTACTCCCCACAGGGCTGAATTACTAAAGGACAGCGTGGCATCTTGCATCACGAGTTTTGTCATCGATTGATCAAAAGAAGCCAAAGTCCGATGCCAATGAACCAAGCTTCTCTGGGATCATTCCAGTAACGCAGCAGGAGAACAGATGACAGATTCCTACAGATAACCACAGTATTTTTCTTGTCCTTATTATCTCCTACTCGGAGTCTGCAGAACCGAAGAAAACAGCTCCGGGCCACCTCACCTCCGTCCTGGCCAGTAGTCAATACGCTGTTTCTGAAACAATGTACTCGTTTTCAGCCAAGACCCCCTTCTTCTTCCTCCCTGCTCCCTAACAGGGCTGCATGGGGGGGGGGAGGGGGAGGAATGGAGGGACAGAGTAAATAAAATCATTGTTTCAAAGGACAGGAATCGATGCTTGCTCCACCATGACAGCTCTGTCAGCAAACAATTATTAAGCACCTACTATGGGTTGAACTTTATGCTTTATTGTATGTGCTTAATAAATGTTAGAATTGGTGGGTTCTTGTCTTTGGGGATAAGAATAGGTGCAAATGTCTTGCATTCCCCTCACTACCTTAAAATAAACAAATCTCCAACCTGTGTCACGAAGTGATCAACAAATAAGAACCATTACCTAATCGTCATGCTCTGTTTCGTGGGGAAATCTCAACTTTTCCTTATCATTTAAACCGTTAACTTTCTTCTCCCAGGACTTTCCTTAGTCCCCTTTCCTGACTCTGACCTTAATCTGTGAGACCTTAGGCAAGTCACAACCTCTAGGCCTCAGTTTCCTTATTTGTAAAATTAAGTGATTGGACTTCATGGCTTCTGAGGACCCTTCCAGCTCTACATCCCCTAGTATAATAAGTCTATACTAAGGAAATGGGCGGTGACGACAACGTATGGCCAAGTTCACTTCCAAGTTCCAACAAATTAATAGCAGGTATCCTTCATTTCTTTCTTGCCCCCCCCCCTCCATCTGCATTAGGCCAGCCCCAGTGGATGTAGCGGAACGTGAACCGGGCGTTTTCTATTTTTTTTCTTTTCTTGGCCCCTTAGCAAGGGAGGAAGAGACGCAATATTTACTTCATTAACTTCCTCACCTTTCCTCTTCCCCTTCTGACCCCTTACTTCAGGCTACAGCCAGTCAATAAATATTTATTAAGCGCCTTCAGTGTTCCAGGCATTTCATAACATTTTCCAAAACGATCTCTCAAGCGCTTCACTTAATAAACACTCCTTCCAAGTCGCTTTTCCCTCTTCCCTTCTCTCTCCTCCCAAGTATGCCAAGTGGACAAGCCCCAAACGGGGATACGAGGGCAGAAAAGGGGAGAAAGGGAGGTGTCTCCAACCAACCTTGCAGGAGCGGGGATCGTGACAGCTCCGGTCGGTCCTCTGGGAAGGAGTCTCGGAGCCTCTGGTAGAGGCGTCCCAGGTCCGAGTAGCTTCGGTGCAAGTACAATACGTTGCGGTCAGACCACTCAGTGCGGATCTCGAAGAACTCCTCCTCGTCGCCCCGTCGGTTGATAATCAGTCTCCTGATGCCATTCACCCAGCAGCCCCTCACGAACATATTCACCAGAGACGTGCCCTCAAATACCGCAGATGCCATGCCCGCGGAGGCCGCACATGCCCCGGACGCGGGAGGGCGCCCCGTCTAGCCGCGCCCCGGGAGCAGGAGAAACAGAAGGGGACGAGGAGTGGGCTTGCTTGAGGGCGCTAAGCCGCGGTCTGGGTCCCGGGCTTGGGCTCCCAGGCTCCTAGGCTCCCAACAGGCGAAACAGCGTTTGCTTCCTTCTGCGCTCTCTCAAAGACGCTGGCTTTTAAGGAAACTTTTCATCACGGGTTGCTGTTGTCTACGTCTGCGTTGCCGGGTGTGAGGGCAGCCCTTCCCCCTCTTCTCTGCCTGGCCCCCCCCCGGCCCTAGAGGAAGTGGCTTTTGGGAGGCTAGACAGCCTGCAAGACTCTGCAAACTGCCCGCCCGCTCTCTTTTGGCCTCGGGGAAAGTCAGCTGCGGGGTGCAAGGGTCACCTTTGGCCCCAGACTCGCCTCTGCAGTTGACGCCCACTCGCCCTGTTCTTCCAAATACCGAAGTAGCACGATATCCTGGGTGCCAGGATTCCCCCCGGCCCCCGCCTCCGCTTAAGTAGAGGAGTTTCCCGAGGGTAAATCCCTGGGCTCTGGGAAGTAGCAGTTGCCACCGTGGCTTCCGCCCCTTCGCCCCGCGACTCCCAGGGAGGGATCGCCCCGCCGTCCCACCCCTGAACTCTCGGAGAGGCGAGCTGGAGCAACTGAACAAGTCCAGCCGAGCTCCTCTCTCCCCCGACTGCGTGGTGGGTGGGAGAAGCCTGTGCAAAGCCCGAGTCCCCTTGTCTGCCTCGACTCCGCGGGAAGTGCCAAACTGGGGGTGAAACGAGAACACACTCCTCCTTTTCCTTTTCCTCCTCCTCCTCTGGGCTAGTGGGCTGATGCTGCTACCGCCCTCCTAGCTGATGCACACACTGGTTAAGCTACAGCCTTCCCCTAAGACCGCGTTCCTCCCGCGCCTGTCTGGTGCCTTCTCCTCCCGGTCCCGTCCCTCCTCACCGAGATGGTGATTGGGCCACCAAGCAAGGAAGAAGAGCCGCAGGACCGAGACACCCCTACCCCACCCCCCTGCATAGACTGCTTCTCTTTTTCTTTTTGAAATCTCGGAAGTAACCGGGCTTTGGTGGGAGGCGCGCCTGCCACCCGCCTGACTTCCCAAGATATTGCAAATCTTCCTTTTTTCCTTTCTACCCTCCTTAGACCTCCGCCCCTAGGAGGGGGCTCCGGGCTCTGCCCATTCCCTTGGCTCCCGCTGGCGCAGACTGTGCGTCGTATGGGGGTGGAGTAAGGGTGGGCGGGAGCCTCGGTAGGGAGGGGAAATATATAATTTTGGTTTTTTTCCCCCTTTGGGAAAAAAAAAAACTCTGCTGCCTTGAGTGCCAGGAATTCCTCCCGGTCCTCCGGGGGAGGAGGAGTTTGGAACATATTGCAAACGCTGCAGGATTTGTTTTGTACTCCTTTGCTTCTCTTCTAATCTACAAGTTAAAACACCAAAAGCACAGCACCAAGCCCGAGCCTTAAACTGATAAAGTAGAGCGTGAAGGAAATAAGACCCGGAGGAAAAGTAATGCCAGGTAGGGTCACACGAGCCCAGCGCCCGGGACAGTGAAGATGAGAAGCGCCAAGGAAGCGAGCAACCTGTCACCCCTCCTGACCTGCGGAGGTGAATGGGCTGCGTGTTGTCCCTTCCCCGGGAGTTGGTAATGATGCCTCCAAGAGTCTCTGGCTTCTGTTTGTGGCACATTCCGATCATGCTTTAATTCCACGGAGAAAGCCACCGGGAGTGGCCGGCTGGGCTGCAATAACCCAAATGATAACAATAACTGGGGCACGTGGGTGTGACCGAGGTAGTTTTTGCATCAGAGACAAAGCTTTCTAGCAGAACAGAATTAGGATTCAGTAAGTCCAAACAAACAAGTTTCTTGGCAAATCCAGATAAGACC
Organism: Phascolarctos cinereus; assembly: GCF_003287225.1. Lineage (NCBI taxonomy): Eukaryota > Metazoa > Chordata > Mammalia > Diprotodontia > Phascolarctidae > Phascolarctos > Phascolarctos cinereus. Next base: position 572,277,088 of record NW_027555847.1, on the reverse strand, counting down.
TTTTCAAGGGTTATTACAGAAGGATAAATTGGGGGAGAGGGAAAAATAAATTGCTAAGCCTATTTTTTGAAAGCTCTCTGCAATCTGGCACCAAGTTATCTTCCATCCTTCTTCACACACTGCAATTGACTGCCAAACTGACCTGCGAGTGTCCCCAAAGTAAGCAGTAAAACTGCCTCCCAGTAGCACTAGCCTTCCCTCTGGCCAGGCATCTGCTCCCTTACCATCTCCTCACTTTTCACAGTCCTCCCAGGCTCCACTCAAGTACCACTTCTCAATGAAGCTTACCCTGATCTGGCAGGGGCCTAATGGCTCTTCCTCAAATGACTTTCCTTCCTTCCTTCCTTCCTTCCTTCCTTCCTTCCTTCCTTCCTTCCTTCCTTCCTTCCTTCCTTCCTTCCTTCCTTCCTTCCTTTCTTCTTTCTTTTCATTCTCTTCCTTCTTCCTTTCTTCCTTCATTCCTTTCTTTCTCCTTCATTTCTCTTCCTTCCCTCCTTCCTTCCTTTCTTCTTTCTTTTCATTCATTCACTTATCTATTTGTTTATCTATCTGTCTGTTTCTGTGCACATATTCCCTAGCAGCCAAAAGTTCCTTGGAGGCAGGGAACTGTGTTTTTGTCTTTGTGTTCTCAGGGCCTACTTAATAAAAGTTTGATTTGAAAATCAATTTTTTTATCTTTAAGTAAATGGGGGGGGAATGTATTTTCCCAAGTGAGTTGACTAGGAATTGTGGGATTCAGTTCAATTCAATAAGCAGTTATTAAGGGCCTAATATGTGTCAAAGACTGAATTAGATTCAGGGGAAACAAGGACAAAAATGAAATGATTCCTGCTCTCAAGGAGCTTCTAACAACCTGCCTGGGAAAACAACCTGCTCACAGAAAAGGGCCTTGAGGTATACTGAGTATATGGGCTATGATAGCAATAATAGCTATTTGGCCCAGTAAATAGATTCTTAGGTCTGGAATCAAGACAACCTAAGTTCAAATCCGGCCTTACACACTTATTAGTTGTGCAAACCTGGGCAAGTCACTTAAATGCCATTTATTTCAGTTTCCTTGTCTGTAAAGTGCCTGACATATGTTAGTTGTTGTTGTTCAGTCATTTCAGACTCTTTGTGACTCCATTTGGGGTTTTCTTGGCAAAGATACTGAAATGGTTTGCCATTTCCTTCTCCACCCCATTTTACAGATGAGAAAACTGACAAACAGGGTTAAGCGACTTGCCCAGGGTCACATAGCTAGTATCTAAGGTTCCATTTAAACTCAGGTCTTCCTCACTCCAAGCCTAGTGCTCTGTCCACCTCAAACCTAGCTGCCCTCAAATATAATAAACACTATGTAAATGTTTGGCTATTTTATTTATAAAAAATATATAGTTCTTTAAGGTTTAGAAAGTGTTGCAAACACTATTTCCTTCTCATAACAACTCTGGGAGGTAGGTGCTATTATTATCCCACTTTAGAGTTGAGGAAACTGAGGTAAAGATTAAATGATTTGCCCAGGCTCACATAACTAGTAAGTGAATTTGAACTCTGGTTTTCCTGACTCCAGTTCCAGCACACTCTAGTCCTGTTACTTTTTTTTTTTCCACTAAGAGGACATTCTCTGCCTCATTTCTTACCTAGCCTTAATCACTGAATGGGCTTTGCCTCAGTCAAACTGAGACTGTTAAAGACCTTAAATTAAAAAGGCCAAAGACTCCCACTGCAACCAGGGCCATCTCCAGTTGTCCTGATCTGTATCTTGCCGCTGGACCCTGATGGCTCTGCAGGAGAAAGTGAGACCAGTGACTTTGCACAGCCCTCCCTCATTTAAATCCAATTCACTTGCATGTCATGGCATCACTTCCCTAATGCCATGGTCCTTTTCAAGAATGAAAAACAACAACAATGATGTGGTTGATGAACCTGAAACAGAGACTGGAAAGGAAAAACCAATTGGGTAAAAAGAGAATCAGGAGACAAGTAATCACGACAAAAATTGTCCAAACTAAAAACTTACACAGCTGTGAGTCACAGGAGCTTGTATTCATTCCTTCTTTCTTACTTCTCCCCCCTCCCCCAAAGCTCCTTCATGAAAGTAATGGGAAGATAATTCCAAGTGATTACTTCATAATTTGGCAATTGGTTCCAGAAACACCACGGTACCCATTTAACACACTTTACAGCATGGTGCTTTAGGGAAATGTGGGCAGAAGGAAGAAGAGATGGCAAGAATTAACCATTCATAGTAACAAAAATGGATAATGGATATCACAAAAGCACTGAAATACAGATGGCATGAGGGAGTTCTGAAGTTTGACTCCATATAAATACACAACCTAGCCTCTTTCAGTCAGTCAGTCAGTCAATATGTGCCAGGCACTGTGCTAAGTGTTAGGGATACAAAAAGGGGCAAAAGACTGTTCCTGCCTGGGGCAGCTAGATGGCTTGGTGGATAGAGCTTTGGCTTAGGAGTCAGGAGGACCTGAGTTCATATCCAGTCTCAGACACTTGACACTGTGTGACCCTGAGCAAGTCACTTAACCCCCATTGCCTCACCCCCCCCAAAAAAAAGCATTAAAAGAGCTTACAATCTAATGAGAGAGATAGCAAGCAACAAATCTGTACAAACAAGATACACACATATATTTGATATAAGAAAATCCTTCCTTTTTTATTTCCCACCTCTCTTATTTACTGAGTATTTGAGGGAGGGGTCAGATCTTTAACTGGCAGCATGCCCTAAATGCCCTTTAAAAGGAAGTCATAAGACTGTAGACTTTAGAATCAAGAAAAGTATTTAGAGATCTGCTAGTGCAAACCCCTAATTTTATAGCTAAGGTGAAACAATTTTTCCAAGTCACACAATCTATACTAACAATTACTTGGAGAAATAATGACATTTATCTCTTCATTGACAGGGGAGTTTTCTTCTCTTTTGTAGCTTCTTCTTGTGGGATTAATCTGTAATGAGCGTTTGATAAATGTAGATGGATCAATGAAGCTCCTGATATGGTTTAAGTTGACAAATATTCGTTACACAAGAAGCAGCAAGCTAGATACTTAATATGAAAAATAAAAAGTGAAGTAATTCCTGGCTCCAAATAGTTTACCTTTTAACCTGTACAAATGAATGAATTAAAGGACATTGGAGCCAAAGTGTGGGTCCACTGGCGGAGGGTGGGATGGGGGATGAGAAAAGGCTTCTTGGTGGGATAGCACACGAACTGACTTGAAGAAAGCATAAAAGGGCAGCTAGGTGGCACAGATTATAGATCACTGGGCTTGAAATCTGGAACACTCATTTTTATGAGTTCAAATCTAGCCTTGGACATTTACTAGCTATGTGACCCTGGGCAAGTCATTTAACCCTGTTTGCCTCAGTTTCCTCACCCGTAAAATGAGCTGGTGAAGGAAATGGCAAACCATTCCAGTATCTTTGTCAAGAAAACCTCAAAAGGGGTCAGCAAGAGTCAGACACAACTGAAATGACAAGGAAGAGAACACTGCCTTTTTAAGCTGTCACATTCTGATTCTTTTGTACCAAAGCTTGTCATTCTGCTTTCAAACATGAACAAGACAAGACCTATCATTTCCCCCCACCCCCACCCCACCAAATCCACTCCCTTTTCCTCCAATCTTCTCTGTTTTTACTGAAGGCACCTGGTCACTCAGGTTTGCAAACTAAGAGCCACTTTGTGTGACTTCACTTTCTTAAATGTCATTTAAAATTTCTTCATGTACCATTTCAGGGATTGAAGTGTTAAAAGTGTAGTTGCCATGGCTCCATTGTCACTGAAGATGAAGACAGATCATTTTAGAAACATTGACATTTGTTTTACCTGAAGTCTGTAGTAGTCAACCTGATATGCTTCTGGGGGTTCTGGGAAGTGGGAAGGGCAGTAAACCTTTGTTTGGGACTTTGACAATCCTTGTGAAAGATTGAAGATGTCTCCTGGACTTTTTAGCCCAATCATACTTCCACCCATTATAGATTTAGAGCTGGAAGGGACCTTGGAGTTCTCAACCAGAGAAATGGTGTCATGTGGCCAGGCTCACACAGCAAGTAAGTGTTTGAGGTGCAATTTAAACCAAGGTCCTCCTGACTCCAAGTCTACTACTACACTGTGTTGCTGTTGTTGCTGAGTTGGTTCAGCTGTATCCAGCTGTACATGACCTCATTTGGGGTTTTCTTGGCAAAGATGCTGGAGTGGTTTGCCATTTCCTTCTCTAGCTCGTTTTCAAAGTAAACTAAGTGGTTTTCTGAGTTCTTTGGGCCTCCTTACTGTAGCAACTATTTTCTATTGGTGAAATTTCTGCAAAACCATGATAATCAGGTTCAACAGCACAGTTCCTAGCACATTTTAAATGACAAAATAAATAAAATAATAAATGCTTACTAAATGGTTTTTCATTCATTCAATATCTTTACCTTTTTCCATATGTGACTTTGTGGGGTCAACATCTTGTATGAATAGGAGAGATTCAAGCTGTCACCTTAATAGTCCCCTGTTCACTCACATGGTCAGTGGTTCCCATCGCTTTTCAGAATTTTCATTTGAGATCATGCACAATCTGGCTCCAGGCTAATTTCAGCCTTATTTCATATGTCTCCTTAATGCATTCCTGATTACAGGTAGGTCTAGCTAATTCAGCAAACTGAACACTCTAATCTGCTGCTTCCAAGCTTGAAGTATATTCCTTACTTCAGTATCCTTATCCTTCCAAAGCTGAAATACCTCCTCTTTGGTGAAGCCTTCCTTATAGTTGTTGGGAGGGTGGGGGTATGGAAGTGGAGAGGAAACAAGTATTTGTTAAGTACCTACGAGTACTTGACCAGCAGCTAGGTGTCCCAGTAGATGGAAACGCCAGCTTAGAGTCAGGAAGACTCATCTTCCTGAGTTCAAATGTGGCCCCAGATGCTTACTGGCAGTGTGACCCTCAGCAAGTCACTTCACCCTGTTTGTCTCAGTTTCATTCATTTGTAAAATGAGCTGGAGAAGGAAATGGCAAACCACTCCAGTATTTTTGCCAAAAGCCCCGAATGGGGTCTAGAAAACCTAGACACAACTAGACTGAACAACAATAATAACAAATTGCTTAAGGCTATTATCTCATTTTAATAACAAAGTACTTAAGGCAATCTCTCATTTGATCTCTTAGTGCTCTCAGACTCCTCCAGTTAACCCAAATTTGCCTATCTGTATCCCTCTCAGAGTTGGAATCTCCCAGGAAAAGGTGAGCTGCTTGAGGGCAGGCACAGAATCAATTTGATCTTCCTAGTGCCTTGGCCTAGCTGGAGTCTAGCTGGTGCTCAATGCATGCTTGTTGACTGAATTGAAATCACATTCCTTTTCTTCCACGCCACACACCTCCTTTCTGGCACTGCCCAACTGGGAACATTTCTGTGGTAGTAAAAAAGCTAAAGCTATAGAGTTTTATGGACCCCATTTTCCTGGGAAATGACACTAAGCATCCTTTTCTGTGTAGGTCATTTTGAGAGTAACCAGGTCATTTATTATCCTATTCTTCTGTATAGCTTTGTTAGATCTTTTCTACTGGCCAAGCTTCCTCTTCTGTGAAAGAGAATGAAGACCCACATATAAGAAGAAATTAAGCACTTTCAAATTAGCCACAAGGCTGAAATATATCTGTATCAAATGTTAGGAGATAAAAGAAACTCTGAATTAAAAATTAGGAGGCCTGGATATTATTCGTGGCTCCACAACTCACTAGCTGTTTTCTCTCAGACAAATCTTTTATGCTCTCTGTGCCTCAATTTTTCTTTCTGTAAAATAGGCTTAAAAAAACCTAGTGCTATTGGTAGGATAAATCATGTTAGAGATTGTATAGTAAGTCACTAAGAAGGGAGGTATGTTATATAAAGGATTATTACCCCCAAACTGTATGGGTTTGGGATAGGGATTTGAGGACAGCTATATTCATGTAGTAAAATTAGGTTTACTAATCAAATGCCCAAGGCCACATAATAGAAAGTAAAAACAAAGAGAACAAAAAAAAGCAGAGAACAAAGGGGAGCTCTCTCAGTCACATGGTTATCATTCAAGCCCTGGTTTAGAATTTCAAAGGTGTACCTGAGGAGGCTTCTCACTTGGAGGTAATAGCTTTTGAAACCTAACCCATCCTGTAAATGAACAAGTAAAGAGCCCAGAAAGCCAGGGCCTCTATGTGGTTTGGTTTTGTTTGGAGGGAAGATCCAATATAAATAATTTCGTACCCACCTCCCCCAACTGCCACACCAGCTGAGGATAAAGGAAAAGAGAATTATTAGTAGTCACTCACCCCACAGCCATGTTTCCTCTTGGTCAAAGTTTCCCACATCTGATTCCATAGAAGTGGATCAGTATTGGGAGGTGGGTGTCGTTGTAGATTTTCCAACTCTTCACTGAGGGGAGAGGCACAGGCTTTTTCATATCTTGATGATATTTCTCAGTAGTAAGTGTTGTATGGGCTCAGTTACCAAAGGGCAACTTTTGCTGTTCAGTCTTTTCAGTCATGTCCCACTCTCTGTGACCCCATTTGGGGTTTTCTTGGCCAAGATACTGGAGTGGTTTGCCATTTCCTTCTCCAGCTCATTTTACATATGATACAATTGATACAGATACATTGATACAATCAAAAGTCCAGTCCTTATTCCTATAGTTAATGGAATGTACTCATGGAAGGGGTAGCTAGGTGGTATAGCGCCAGGCCTGGAGTCAGGAAGACTCATCTACCAGAGCTCAAAGCTGGTCTCGGGCACTTACTAGCCATGTGCCCCTGGGCAAGTCACTTCACCCTGTTTGCCTTAGTTTCCTCATCTGTAAAATGAGCTGGAGAGGGAAATGGCAAACCACTCTAGTATCTCCGCTAAGAAAACCCCCAAAATTGGGTCATGAAGTGTCTGACATGATTGAACAACAGCAATGTCCTTCATAGGAAATCAGTCTTGAACTCAGAAGCCCTCATTCTGAGTCTATGTTCTGAGACGGACTAGCTACGCTATTGGAGCCAATCATTTGCCATTTAACTTTCCTGAGCCTCAGTTTCTTATCAGGTGGGGATACTAACACCATTACAATCTGCTTCACCTATTTGTGGTGAGAAGAGCTCCTTGCCAATATTCAAGTACAGTACAAATGTGTGCTTTTATTATTACTTTTATTCTTCTTGTTCTAGGTCAAGGGACAACCTTTGTGTCAGTAAAGGGCAACAAGTGGGCTTATTTGTCATGCTGGGAGACTATACCTATGAGAAGTATAGTCAGGGAAACGATGAAAGAAAAATAAAGGGGGTGAAAGGTTATAAAAAAGATGCAAAAGAGGAAAGAGTAGAGTAGAGCATGATATAGTGTGGTAGTATGTAGTCTTGAAGAATGTATAGCAGGTAATATTATACAATACCAAAAATGACGTAGTTTAGGGTAGGATGACATGTCACAGCATGGCATGATATAGAATATAGTGTATAATGTAGTAGAGGATTTTTGTTGTTATTCAGTCATGTCTGACTTGATGGCCCCATTTTAAGGTTTTCTTGGCAAAGATACTGGAGTAGTTTGCCATGTCTTTTTCCAGCTCATTTTACAGATGAGGAAACTGAGGCAAACAAAGTTAAGTGACTTTCCCAGGGTTACATAGCTAATAAGTGTCTGAAGGCAGATTTAAATTCAGGAAGATGAGTCTTTCTGACTACAGGTCCAGCACTGTATCCACTAACCCACCTAGATGTCCCTAGGATTTGCATAAATACATACAAAGGAAAATAAAGATTAGAGAAAGTTACAATGTGATTTTTTTTCCCCATCCAGTTTTACAGATATCTTGAGGGTTCATGGACCCTAGATTAAACATCCAACTCTCTGCTCTCCTGCAGCCCACAACATTCCCAAGTGCCTCCCCAACCAGAATACATAATTGGAAAATATTCAACAAAATAAATAAAAATGCAACGAAACATAGATAACATTACATTTTAACGCTAAGTCAATATGCTGCTCTCAGGGCTCCTCGTGTGTAGATTAGTGGCCTCTGTTTCTATTCAAGCTTGATACCACTGGCCTACAGGATATAGAGTTGACTTACTGACTCAGAAACAGCAATACCTGGATTCTGAACTTAACAAACACCAAGTAAAACTGAGGTTTCCATATGCGTAATAGAGAAGTTGAAGAGGATTGTGTGTTGAATGGCAAATCGCTCTTAAGTAAAACTTGTTTTTCTTTTTAATTCAACCTGTGGCTTTCTACACATACTACTTCTCTGTTGTTTCTGGTTAATTGTTCTCTTTTCCACATTAAAAAAAAAAGCCCCAATGACCATTCTTCCTTTTTTCTTTTCTTCCTATTCTTCTGTCTTTGTTGTCTTCTTTCTTTCCTTCTTTCTTTTTTCTTCTTTCTCTCTCTTGCCTTCTTTTTCTCTTTCCTTCTTTTTTCTTCTTTCTTTCTTTCTTTCTTTCTTTCTTTCTTTCTTTCTTTCTTTCTTTCTTTTCTTTCTTTCTTTCCTTCTTCCTTCCTTTCTTTCCTTTATCCTATTCTACTTTATTCAACTCTATCCCTACTTGGAAAAAAAAAGAGAGAGAGAAGACTTTGTAGCAAATATGCATAGTTAATCAAAACAAATTCCCACATTGACTGTGTTTTAGAGTTCCAGGGATGAGAATGTGCCTCTGGAGCTAGAGAGGCAGTAAAGTACAGAGCCAGAATAGAAAGGAGTAGAAACCTTGACTTGGACTGCTCTGCCATTACCTAGACTCCTTCAGCACCATGGTGAAGGTCTATCTGAAGTGGGGCAACTCCCAAGTTGGTTTCCTTTCCAAGGGGCAGTAGTATGTGACTACATGCCTGCCTGGGGTAAAGATGGAGACTCACCAGAACATCAGGGTTAGACTGGAAATTGTTCATGGGCTACTGTGTCTCTTTCGCACTTTTGTATTTTCTGTGCAGTAAAATGCAGGTGGCCCCAGAGTCAATATTGGGAGTTAGGAAGCTTTTCCCCACAGCTGTAGAGACATAGAGCACAAGCTAAAGTATATTCTAAAGTTCAGAGTAAGCTCTGAATGGGAGATGAACCTAAGAAATGTGATTTGTAGGGCCTGCCTCCAATACTCTAATTGAGAATTTGGGGTTCTAGGCCACAAGTTATAGTTTGCTTTTTAAAATAAGTTTTTATTGATACTTTTTGTTTCTTATATCACCATAGTATCCCATGTATTCCTCCCAAAGAATAGTCTTGCATTATTTGGATATCCTTTCCTTTGTAGTTAATGGTCTTTCTCTTGATGGTTTGCAGAACTCATTGAGTTTCATCGATACAGGAAATGCCGGGTAAGGAAAGTCTACTAATGCAGACCATCAACTTTTCTATAATTTATAGTGCTAGAGAGTTTCCTGGGTACCTTGAGAAGAGAAATTATTTGTCCAGGGTCAAACGGTCAGTGTGAATCAGAGATAGGCCTTGAACCCTCATTCCAAGGCCAATTCTCCATCCGTTATGCCCCACTGCCTCTCCTGATATCCCATTAATAAAATAATCATCAACATTCTTACATTGATATAGTTCTTTACACTTTGTAAAGTGTTTTTCTCAAAACAGCCCTGTAACATAGCTAGTACAAAAACTGTTATACTCATTTTACAGCTGGGTAGCTGAGCATCAGAGAAGTCAAATGACTTGCCCATAGTCATTTGGACAGTGGCTGTATGTGTAGTAAAAAGGGGACTTGGGACGCAGGTCTTTTAAGCCCAATGCATGTTTCACAGCCTCTTAAATTTTCTCCTTATCCTACCTCATCATTAATTTCACCTTGCAGAAAGTAACATACAAACAAAACCAAGAAACTACATCATTTCTCAGTTTATCTACTGAATAGCTTCGTGTTGTGATTCCTTAGCTGGCAGAAGGAGTACCCACATGGATGAAATGATAGGTACTTGAAGTAATGAAATAATTGTGTATGTTCCTACTCACATCTTGGAAGTACCTTTTACCCTCGGAGCCCCTTCTTCTAATTGGAAGGTGGAGGGCTCCTTCCAGAACCTCTGTTTAAGGTTCCCAGGCCAGCTATCTCTTCATTTCTCTCCAGACTATATAGCCCTATACTTCTCCATCATTTCTCCAGGGGGGCCCCTTTCTCCAAACTCTCTTTCCAGCTTCCTAAATTTTAATTTGTTATCTTCCCCTTGGAATATAAAATCATTGAGGGCTGAGACTGGTTTTCCTATTGCTTGCATCTGTATTGTGCTTAGCACAGTGCTTGGGCACACAGTAAGTGATCAGCAATTGCTTGTTGACTGATTACTACATGTCCCTGAGGACAATGTCTTATACACTATATTCTCTCAGTGTTACCTAGCATAGCGCATCATACATAGTAGGCCTCAGTCGATGTTCGATGAATGAATTAGAAGAATGGATAAATAAACAAATGCATGGGATACTTAATACTGTTGTACACCTTTCAATTGATGGCAAGTTGGAAGACTTGAACAATTTCTTATGTTTTCAAGTATTTGCAGGTAATTTTCTTTCATCTCCCTATCTTGCGTAACTGATCTGATCACAGATTTACATGAAAGAATTAGAAAGCTTTGTATTAAGTGAGCAAGATGGTGGACACGAATGGGGTTTGAGTCCTGGTTATCTTACTTTGTTAAAAAAAAATGTGTTTTAACTGGATTCCAAAAATGAAATTATATGTTTAAATAGCTAATGGGTTTTTTTTTTAGGCAATTGGGGTTAAGTGACTTGCCCAGGGTCATGGAGCTAGTAAGTATCAAGTGTTTGGTCTGAGGCTGGATTTGAACTCAGGTCCTCCTGACTTTAGGGCCAGTGCTCTATCCATTGTGCCACCTAGCTGCCCCAATAGCTAACAGTTTTTAAGAAATTAAATTGGTAGCTTCCTTTGTAGAACAAATAATTACCTCCCTTTCTAATATATCTACTTTTGAATCTGAATTTTCTATATCAAATTTGCTGAAAACATGGTATAACTAAATGGGAGGAAACATCATAAAGTAGAAAAAGACCTTGTTCAGAGTCAGAGGGCCTGCATTCAAATCTTACCTAAAATCCTTGCTATATGGAGGACTATGGGCAAGTCACTTAGGCCCTCATCTGTAAATGAGTTTTCTCATCTGTAAATGGACCCTACTTGGCCTTTGAGGTCTCATCCAGCTGGGAATCTAGGATCCCATAAGTTCATAAAAACTTTTCTTGCTTTCTCCCCTTTTCTTTCCCTCTGACTAGCTTGAAAATGCTTTCTGCCTAGCAGAAGCTAGAATTACTCCAGTTGGTTCCAATTACTCACAATTTGTGAGATGTGCGGACAGGACGTACACCTCGCTTTGCTCTCCGGTTGTGTGGGCCTAACCTACAGGGCTCAAATCTGCCCAAACATCATATGTTTGTTCATCCAAAAGAAAAAAGCCCAGGGCAATGCACCAGGTAAGTGTCAGCATATATAGAGATGGCTTTTCTAGCATTGTAAACACCTTTGCCTTCAGTTTCAGGAGGAATTATTCTGACAGCTATCCTGAAGGGGAACAGAAATTGGACTCTGGAAAATTGGAAAATGCTTTCTGCCTGGGCCTCAAAAGGACTGGTGTACCAGAACTTGGCAGGAAGAACACCTCATTTGGAATCCTGAAAAGATCAGAGAGACAGCATGGATTTCAAATAATCTCCAATTTGGGCTACGACTTGAAGAGAAATTGAAGGGTTGTAGAGAGGGTAGACTCATCTTTTTTTTTTTCAACTAAGGGAAGATTGCCAGCCACCTTGGGCCTTGACAGTAGAGTAGAGGGAAGAGATTCGACATACTTTATTTATGCTTATATATGTTTCAGAGAAAGACTATATCTTTCTGTTTTTCCTCCAGAATTCCTTACTTTCTTGAGTCCAGGCAACAGTAGCTGCTGCCCATTCCCCGGATTAGGCTAGAAATCTGGCTCAGAAACTAAGGAAAACAGGCTGTCTGACAGGTTTTTTTTTCCTTTTGTTAATAACTTGTTTTAAATTTCAGTGGCCTGAGATAGCTTTTGTATATGATATCCATATTTGGTTTAGGAGTTAAAACCTCTCCCTTTGTTCAACGTCCTTCCAAGGACAGCACAGGCTGAGAGGGAGCCATGGTAGTTGAGTGCATTTAGGCTCCATTTAAAACCACATCACAAGATTCTTCTTTTTTACCATCACTCCCTGTGAAATGGAAGGTCTGCTGGGGAGATTATGGGTATGCTTTAGACAGCACAGACATCCATGACATACATATATTTTATACTGGAAGCCTCATGCCAAGTAGTTAAATTCTGGTTGACAATGAAGGGTTTTCTAGACCTCAGAGGCCCTTGAGTAGTGCTATGGATAAAATATAAACAGCATCTTATCCTTGGGATAATTTTTGCCTTTATGCCTTCTTTTTATTTTGTTTTTTGTTTTTGTTTTTGTTGTTTTGATCAGGCAATGGGGTTAGGTGACTTGCCCAGGGTCACACAGCTAGTAAGAGTCATGTGTCTGAGGCCAGATTTGAACTCAGGTCCTCCTTAATCCAGTGCAGGGGCTCTGTCCACTGTGCCACCTAGCTGCCCCTATGCCTTCTTTAAAGGTGATTTTTGTTTTTTTCTCGCAAAATTACTTGAAATAAAAATAGCCTTCTCACAAGTTATTCTAACAATTTTGACTCCTGCCATAAAAAAGTGATTTCCTCTAGTCTAGAGAGTATGGCTTCACACGGTGCATTTTAAAAAATGGCTTGGTTTCTCTATCAGTGTTTGACATTATTATAAAGTAAAATTAGCTGAAATGGCAAACAGTAATGAGGTAAGAGGAATTACCATCTCCCTGGAAATATCTTTATCTGAACCATAGAGGAATATACAGGGAAACAGCCTTGAGTGTGTGGCTTAGGTTCAGGGCTCTTCAAATTATTCATGATGTGACATCCCAGAGAAAGAAAAATGGAAGAAACTTGACAAAATGACATAGCACATTCAAAATTGTGTACACTATAATCCAAGAAGCATATGCATTTGGTACGCTCCTTCCTCATCTTTTCCACCCCTGCTATACGAGGTTTATTATACAGTTTTCCAGATAGACTTTTCCTCCACATTAGTTATTAGCTGTGAGGAATATTCAGTGTCTTTTCAAGAAAAAGGGATTGACAAGAACCTTTGTATCAAAGGAAGAACTTAACAGAGTTCTTTTTGTTCTGAGAAAAAAAGGCAGGGGGGAGGGCAAAGCTTTTGTAGTTCCAGTACATGGTGGTCTCCCAACTTCTCCAATGTGACAACAAAACCCTAGGAAGATGACTAGGATGCTTTTTTTATGCCAGTTTCTATGACAACATTCATCCCAAGAAAGTGAAGTCTCTGAATGCCACTGTTAGTTTCAAGGTTATTTTTAGGGAGTTGGCATATTTTGATTTTTTTTTAATTTGAAGATTATAATCCAGGTGGCTGAACCTTTATTTTATTTTCCCCACTAAGCCCTTTTATTTCTTCAGTCCCTCTGTAGTGTGCAAATCCATTTTGTAACGCTCAGCCATCTACTTCTTATCTTTGTCCATGCAAAAGCTTTTCCTATCTTCTCAAAGAGGGCAGAGTAAATAAAAACAAGACTAGTTATAGGCTAAGAATTCTTACATACCTTTGTCTTTATCAAGAACAAGCAATTACTTTGGACATTCAAGAATGAATAAGTCATCACTGTTTACAATTGCCTTTGTCAATTTAGACTCATTGGCCTAATGGGAATGAATGCTATCCCTGAACACTGGTCCTCTACAGAGAGAAATATAAGACTCTGGAAGCCTATTATTTTTGCTGTCTACATATTGATTTTTGAATTCTGGCTGTTTTTTTTTAAATAGAAGAAAAATTTAGTAACACATATGTAATAGCCTTTGCTATTTATGTCTCTGTTTCTGCAAGTGCCCTATTGCTGAGTTTTTTACATCTTACTAACTCTACTGCTACATACTCAGGTGATCACAAGCTGCGTGCTAAGATAAATCTATGGGATAATTTTAAATAGCATGATGTTTTCTAAACATGATGAGATTTAGGAATGTGTGCCAGTAGAGACAACTGGTGATGGAGTGGATAGATCACTGAGACTAGAGCCAGGAAGACCTCATTTCAAATCTGGCCTCAGATATTTAGTAACAGTGTTATTGTGGGCAAGCCACTTAATCTCTGTTTGCCTCAATTTCTTCAACTGTACAAACCTTAAATCTTATTCCTGTACAAAAAATAAACAATGATGTGTCAAATTCCCAACTTAGGTATTTCTGCTGAAATATATTAATGAAATGCAAAAAAAAATTTTTTTTAAGCTGCAACTACAAAAGAATATTGTGTCTGAAAAAAAGAGATATGACAGCACAGTCAACTCTGGCAATGGACTTTGAGGAATCATGTCTAACCACAAGGGATATAGGTGAAAATAATAATTCCATCCTTTCTCCCTCACTTTCCCCTGTTGCTACAACTGTATTTGCTTCTGTCTGTTAAGCAGAGGTGATGGGAAGGGGGATGTTTGCATTTCTTTGGCCTTCCTGGGGCAACAATTTATGTTAAAAGCCTAGCCAGAGACTTAGGAAAGAAGTTTTCTCCTCAGGTAGCAATCAGGAACCTGTAATTCCTTTTTCTTTAAGGAAAGGGGAGGCCTGTATTAAATACCTTTCCAATTTTCACCTTTTTCCTGAAAACTATGTATAAAATATATTTACATAAAAAAGGCTTGTAAGGAATTCCTCTTTCGAAAAGGGGCAAATAGGTTTATTCCTAACACCAGCTCGGTAATGGGTAAAGGTGACATTTGAATATGTATTTTATTCTGTATAAAGCCTGAATGTTGAGCCTCTAATCTTGTCAGCCCATTCCACATTCTTTAGTATGGGAAAAACTAGGTGGTCTAGTAGCTAGATCTCTGGGCTTAGAGTCAGAAAGAACTGAGTGAAAATCTGGCCTCAGATACTTACTAATTGTGTAACTCTGGGCAAGTCACCTAACCTCAGTTTCCTCATCTGTAAAATGGGGATAATAATAGCAACTACCTCACAGGATTGTTTTGAGGAACAAATGAATAATAATTGTAAAACACTCAGCACAGTGACTGAAACATAGTAAGTACTATACCAGGGGTGGGAAACCTGCGGCCTGGAGGCTGCAGGTTCCCCACCCCTGTGCTATACAAATGTTAGCTATTATTATTAACCTCACCATCTCCTTTCATTGATTCATTCTATAGTCTTCATATCTGGGCCTCCAATATGGAAGGCAGGCTAATAATTATGTCTGCATTACTGTCTGATATTTAAAGAGTGCTTTGCCACAAGTATTAAATAAAAATCAAAATGTATGTGCAGTGGGCGTGTATCAATTAGCATTATACCGACCCTTTCCCTCCCTGCCATGGATGAATAAGTGTGTTCTCAGAAAGCCTCCCCCAAGAGCCTCTGGGTCGGTGATCATGCAGGAAGCAAGCAGCTGGGAAAGCCCCACAAGAGAGATGGGGCACCTGCGAAGCAGATGGAAAGCTGGGCTGAGAAAGAGCCCAGGAGGGAGGCCAGGTGTGTATTAGAGGAAGAGAGTTTCTGTTGGTCAATGTCATTCTGGGAGACTGTGACCCACAGAGGGGGAGCCTCCCTCACCAGCATAGGTGAAGGAGAGGTTTATATAACAGGGTCACAAATATATTTTCTTCCTTAAAAAAAAGTATTTTTTTCAAGGAATAAGCATGTGTTTTCACTCCTTCCTACCTCTTCCTACCTCTTCCCGGTGGACCCTCTCCCCAACTTGAAAAAAGAGAAAGAAGCACTCTTGTAAAAAATATGCATAGTTAAACAAAGCAAATTCCTGCATTGATCATGTCTAAAAATGTGCAATTCTACTTTCAGTGCAGGGAATTCCCTGTTTGATGCTGGGAGTTTGCAGGAACTGTGAGCATAATATCTGGGGAGGAAATGGAGCTCACCGGTAGGGACTTTCCCAAGTGCTTTGCGAAAGATCTAGTACATAGCTTTCTCTGGCTGTCCCTTTCTCTATCTCTCTGTCTCTGTCTCTGTCTCTGTCTGTCTGTCTCTTTCTGTGTCTGTGCCTGTCTCTCTGTGTGTGTGTGTGTGTATATGTGTGTATGTGTGTTTTTCCCTGTCTTAAATAAACCTGTTCTACATTTAATGCCTTTGTTAACTGGGTTCAGATCTCATCTCCAATGCTTGTGTGGAACTTGAGGGACCTTTGAGATAGACACAAGCCAAATGCTAATGTTCCCAGTGGAGATACAAGCCATAGATATTAGTATTAAAGAGAAATCCCTGAGCCTCAAGGCATTTCTTTGGGTCAGGATCTGATACACAGGTTGTATATATTTTCCAAAACATTTTTAAAAGACTAATAATATAAAGGCTTCTTTTCTGAATAATACTCATCTTCTTTCATAGGCCTTGATAGATATTCATAATGAAATACTATTTACCAGGAATCTAAAAGCTGATATTATAATTGAATGTTTCCATGAATCCATGCACTCACTGGGATGAGCTTGCCCTGCAGTGACACAGGTTACAACTTCTTGTTTCGTCCTCATTCTGTTTGGTTCCTGACTATGTCCTTTTGTAAACCTTGCATAGAGAATCCACTGATTCCTCTGGTTCTTTTAATATTCCATGGACACCAGTGCAGCGCTTAGAGCTGTGCATTGATCATTCCTCAGTCTTGCTACATGATTGAACCATTGACTTTTCCAGTTATATGTGTCTTTGATGATGTCACTTATTCCACTTCTCATGTGCAAGACAGCCTGTTTAGACTTACCACAAATCTTTTAACTACCCTTTTGATCTCTTAAGTGGCAAAGTGGATAGAGCTCTGGGCCTGGAATCAGGAAGACCTGAGTTCAAATTTGACCTCAGATACTTTCTAGCTGTATGACCCTGGGCAAGTCACTTAACCTCTGATCTCTGTTTGTCTCAGTTTCCCCATCTGTAAAATGGGAATAATAATATCACCTACCTTCTAGGGTTGTTGTGAGGATCAAATGAGATAATAATTGTAAAGCATTTAACACAGTGAGTTTTAAATAGATAGATATAGATATATATACATATATGTATATATGTTAGTTATTATCACCTGCAATTTGGCTTGTGTAGCTAACAATACTTAGTATTTATATAGTGGTTTACAAATGCTATCTAATTTGATCCTCATAACACCCTTATAAACATATGAAAAAAGACCAGAAAAAAGTTAACTGTGGCTTGTGTCAACATCTGTTGCAAAAAAATGAGGAGGCAGAGAAATTTGATGAAAAATTTTAAAAGACTCTAAATTAAACCAACACATATTTAATGCATTGGGAAAGGTTAAAAAAAAGTTGGAAAATGTGGTTTAAGAATAAAAAACTAGAGAGACATAAGGTGTATGGGACTGAGCAGAAGCCTCACATCTATGCATCAAGCATATTGTTTTGGAGAAGAGAATTGGGAGAGATTACACATGGCAAATACTAAATTCAATTCAATTCAATAAACATTTATTAAGTGCCTACTATGTGCCAGGCACTGTGCTAAGTGCTAGGAATGCAAAAAGAGGCAAAGA
The DNA here is from genome assembly GCF_003287225.1 of Phascolarctos cinereus. Classification (NCBI taxonomy): domain Eukaryota; kingdom Metazoa; phylum Chordata; class Mammalia; order Diprotodontia; family Phascolarctidae; genus Phascolarctos; species Phascolarctos cinereus. The sequence continues at coordinate 572,259,504 of NW_027555847.1, read as the reverse complement.
CAGTCCTTGCCTTCAAGGAGCTTACAATCTGAATGAGGGAGGCTATATGCAAACAAATATGTACAAACAAGCTCTATACAGGATAAATAGGAAATAATTAACAGGGGGAAAGCGCTTTGTCTCAACCTATCTTTGCCACCTTATTGGACAAAAAAAGAGAACCGATTATAAGTCACAAAACAATTGGCAACGATGTACCATCTATTTACAAATCAGTTCAGATCAAAATCAATGACAAATTAGAAGGAACAATAAAAATGGAAGGAAGGTCCACATTTGAGGCAACTGCAACCTGCCTCATTTAAAAAACTTGTTTTAGCAGAAAAATGGGGAAATGGTGAAACAACATGCATCAAGACAGAGAAGTGGTGAAAAAGGTCTTGTCAGAGAAATGTATGACTGGGAAAGGAGGCTGGAGAAAAAATGAGCAATGGCAGACAGCTGGGCTCTCTGTTTGAATCCAGGCAATATAAAGAGATTTAAGGTACAGGTAAGCCTCCCCTACCACTCCCCCAGAACCCTGAGTGTATCTTTTGTGGAAGGTTTATGGGTGGAGATAGAGAAGATGAGAAGGCAAGATGAGAAGGCAAGACAGGTTGCCATGCAATCTTGATTATTAAGATGACATGGTATAGTAAAAGGATCATTGGATTTGGAGTAAGAGGACCTGTATTCAAATTCTATCTCTTCTACTTACTAATTCTGGGAAGTTTGGCTAGTCACATACCTTTCTGGACCCCAGTGTCTTCATCTGTAAAATGTCAGGGTCCCCTCACTGAGTCCTAGGGCCATCACCAGTTGTTCTGACCTATGTCTTGCCACTGGACTCCAATGACTCTGGAGGAGAGAGTGAGACTGATGACTTCTCTCAACCCTGTCTCACTTAAATCCAATTCACTTGCAAGTCAAGACATCACCCTGCTGTCATTGGTCCTCTTCAAGAATGGAGGATAAACAACAAGAAGAAGTTAGGGTTGAATTAGATGACCTCTAAGGCAGTAGTGTCAAACTCCAAAAGAAACAGGGGGCACAAGCTCAGAGAGGGGGAATGACTTGCCCACAGTAAAACAAACTAGTGAATTTCAGAGCTAGATGTTGAACTTGCCTCTTCATTCCATGTTCAGTACTCTTGAAACTGCCTCCTTGAGAACAATTACAAAATGGAAGAAAATGTCAATGTGAGGATCACATTGCTTCATGGAGTGTACCATACTGGAGAGAAGAAGGAAAGAAGGAATGAAGCAGAGAGGGAGGGAGGAAGGAAGGAAGAAAGAAAAGGAGGGAGAGAGGGAAGGAAGGATGGAGGGAAGGAAAATAAGTATTTTTCATAATTATAGGCATTCATCATGACTCCCCCTCCCCCTTCTACCTATCTGGTCATGAGCTACAGTTTAACTCCCTCTATCACATGGTGAAGTGTTTTAACATCGGACCTGGAGACAGAAAGATTATTGTCAGCAAGGCTCACCATTCATTGAGACCATCCAACCACCAGCCAAAATGCCATTCTGGTGGGCAGAGAGCTCAGAACAAGGGAGGTCATAGTCCTGTTGTATCCTCTGCTCAGACTGTGCCTGAAGAACTTAAATAAGTCCACATGAGGACAACCACAATGGTCAGGGAACCAGTCAATGTGTTGAAGATTTGTTGAAGAAATGAAGAATGTTTAGCTTAGATGGGTGACATTAATGTGGGAATAAGGGCATGACAGGGGCTTTCAAATGTTTAGATCTTTTTACAATTCATGTTTTTATATTTTTTTGTAGTTTACTTTGTTTTTACATTACCATTATTATTGATATTTCATCCCCCTCCTCCTCTGCCCATCCTTTATAAGAATATTTTTTCAAAGGAAAAAAAAGCAGTTCAGCATACCTAACCAAGACATTAGCAGAGTCTGACAGCATATGCGGCCACACCCAGTCCTCCCCTTCTGCAGTGAATGGAGGGAGGTTCATTTTCTCATCTCTTTTTTTAGAAACAGGCTACCTTCAAATATTTGAAGAGAATGTTATAAAGAAAAAGGATTAGATTTGGTCTGTTTGATCCATGAAGGTGGAACTAGATATAATGGGTGGAAGATTCAGAGAGGCAGGTTTTAGTTCAAACACAAGTATAAACTTCCTAATAATTAGAACTGTCCCAAAGTGAAATAGGCTGTCTCTGGACATAGTGAACTCCCCACCTACCCATTTACCCTCAATGTGTGTTTACTATCTCTACAAAAACACAGAATCATCACTTCTCATTGATGTTAAGAAGATTCCTACTCAGGTAGAGAGGTTGGACTCCATGAACTTTGAAATCTCTTCTATCTTCAAGGTTCTATGACTCTCTTAGCTTGTGGTTCAGTGATCTCAAAATTTTAAAGAAAAAAAAAGTAGGTCCCCTTCACAAAAAAGTTGGGGACCTTTGTTCTATGTGACAGATCCTTCCCATTGAGATAGCTTCATATAGTCACTAAGACATTTAAAAGAACTCTGACTAATTCTGCAATTCCAAATAACAAAGAAAGACCATTTCAAAAATTGTCCAGGCCTCTCATCTCCTCTCCCTGCTCCATCATCTTCCTGGAGAAACTGACTCCTTCTGTAACCCAGGAAACAAGCTTCACTTCTCTAGGCACTCAGATTCTTCATCTTTAGAATGTAGGGACCAAAACTTCACTCCCAATAAGAAATAGAAGAATCCATGTCCTCCTTTCTTTGCAGAAGTGGGGTACCATGGAGGTGGAATGTAGTATGTGTTGTCAGATTTGATTAATGTGTTGGTGGGTTTTGTAGAACTGCTTTTAAAATTTTTTAATTCATTCTTTTTTGTTCTTTGCTATGAGGGATGGCTCTTGGATTGGAGACATATCAATCACTGGGGCAGGTATAGATTTCAAAATTAAGGTGGTATAGAAACAAACATGTTTCTATTTACATGCATATATAACATATAACATGTTACACATACATTTTTTGTTGTTTTTCAGTCATGTCTGCCTCTTCATGACCCCATTTGGGATTCTCTTGGCAAAGAGACTAGTTTGCCATTTCCTTCTCCAGCTCATTTTACAGATGAGGAAACTGAGACAAATAGGGCTAAGTCACTTGCCCAGGGCCACATAGCTATAAGTGTCAGGCTGGGTTTGAACTCACAAAGAGAAGTCTTCTTGACTCCAGGCCTGGTACTCTATCCAAACTGCACCATTTAGCTGCCCTAAATTATATATACAAGTATCTTATTCTATTAATTATATATTATATTATATGTACACATACAAATATAATATATACACATATGCATTATGTATAATACATTTTGTAGACATAAATTTAAAATTATATGTGCATATAAAAGTAGAGATATTTTATATAATATATGCATATATTAATATTTAGGGGCATCTCGGTGGCACAGTAAATAGAGCACTGGGCCTGGAATCAACAAGATCTGAGTTCAAATTTGATTTCATTTAACCCTGTTTGCCTCATTTTCCTCATCTGTAAAATGAGCTGGAGAAGGACATAGCAAAATACTCTAATATCTTTGCTAAGAAAACTCCAAATAGGGTCATGAAGAGTCAGACATAACTGAATAACAACATTAATTGTTTCATATATATATATAAATATATATATACACACACATATAAAACACTTTATCACGTATTATATATAATTTTGTGATATTAATATATATTTTTATATGATGCGATTTCATATCTAATTTATATAATACAATAAATGCATGTAAATATAGGTGTTTGTAAATAGGATATACTGTATAATAATCATATATAACTTATGTAATATATAACAGATATACACATATATTAATGAGGGGACTGTATGTCCCTTTAATAAGAGGCAACTTTATTCCTTTTTTTTAAGCTACAGACCCAGACAGGAAGGGGTTCTGGAAGGGGAGACACATTACATTCATTTGAGGTTTAATTGCCAACCCCCAATTTCCCCAGCTGTGTTCATTAACAGTGTGGGACTGAGGAGAAGGAAGGGGGAGGGGAACAGAAAGCTTTACATGGCCTCTTCCCCCAGCAGTCAACTGCCTCTATCACTCATATATTGGATTAAGTTTGAGTGGGAGACTTTTCATGATAAGAAGCCATAAAGAGAACATAATGAGTTTCACCCCAAGCCATGGGTCCCTGAGAACACCTGCAAGCAGCGTGGACCAAGGCCTTCCCTGAACAGTCCAGCATTGTCAGCTCTCTACTGGTACATATGCAAATGATGGCTGCGGGGCCCTGAGTTTAGGCCAGGCTGAATTGTGCCTATGACAAGGTCTTCTCTTTTGGTGAATTGCTGCCCAGATTAAAGAACTTGGCAGTTGGAATTTTTTTTCATGTGCCTGTACGGTGGTCAGTCTGAATGGGCCTTGGATGGCCTGACAGAATTTTCTTAATGGAATTCTGCCTCTTGCTGGGAGGGTGCTTCTACTCCAGAGGGCACCGAAGGGATTCAGCCAGGATCTTTCTCCCCAGGTCTTTTCTCCTCAAAATAAGCAGATCAGTAAGTGACTATCTCCAGCAAAGAAGGCACTACTGGTTTTCAGGATCCCACCCGAGAGCTCTCCTGAATTGGGAAGCCAGTCAGAAAGCTTTTTTTGGGAGTGTGCTTTGTTTTTCCATTGCTGGAGTGTATCTCATGCAGCAGCTTCCCATTCTTGCCAGGAGAATTAAGCCTCAATCTGCACAGATCTGCAGCTACACGCATGGCTAAGAGCTGGGTGCACTCTGGCCAAAGTCGAAGCACATCCCAGCTGAGGGAGCACATTTCGAATGAAAACATGCAAGCCCTTTATTTTTAAACCAGAGAATGGCACAGATTTCAGTCAACCCAGCTTTTCCTATACTCAATTAGCTTTCATTCTCACCCTCTTATTCCTGCATAGACCCTGCAGCCACCCTTAGATGCATGGCCACAGCCACTTCCTTGGTATTTTTCTCCAACCCTGATATGTGCCTTTGTCATTAAAGTTCATCAGGAGAGTTTTCAGCCTGGTCTCTCAAAGCCTCTCTTTTTTCTCCTGTTTTGTCTGCTGCTCCTTCTATTAAATAGACTGGGAGTTGGTCACGTAGACATTGGCAGGATGTTTTTGCTTGTTTTATTTCCCCACAATCAGGCAGGGGGCACTGTAAGGACAAAAGGCATCCACAGACCCAGACCCCAGATTTGGGAAAATTGATCCTAAACCCAAGAATCCTTCTGCAGCCTGCAGCAGTGACCCCTGAGCTGTGTGTATAGTCCTCTCCCCATCCCCATAGCAATGGATGCAAAAAGCTGACCCCTGGCCCCTTCTTCTCTCTCCCATTTAAAAATTAGCCCCAAAGTCAATATTGCAGCATCTGACAAATTGCTGTGACTCATGTCATAACTAATCCCACAGCCCGTCTTCCAGATGCCCTCTAATGTTGGCTGTTGGGAGCCCTGCATGTCAAAACCAGCCCCAGCCGCTCACGGTGTCTGCACAGGGTAATTGTAGAGGGAACCCATGTCTGCCCCTATGGTAGAGCTTAAGTGAAAAACCTACCCGAATTCTGTCTTGCCTGGAACATATGCATTAATTATAATTATAGGGATTCATTGTGGACACCACCACCTTCCCTCCCCTCCTTCTACTTGTCTGGTCATTAGCTATAGTTTAACTCCCTCTGTCACATGGGGAAGGGTTTTAACATTGGACTCTGAGGCAGAAAGATCTGGGCTCATATGCTACCTCCAGTTATTGGAACTCAGTGACTATTTCTTAAGTGCCTGCTATACACCAGACACTGGGCTTGTGGGCTGCAGATACAGAGAAAAAAGACAAAATAGTCCCTGTCAGGAGCCTTAAATAATACAAAAACAAATAAAAAGCAATCCACCAGGAATTTATAATCCACAAAACAAATGAAAAAGGGATTTCCAGGAGAGGGAGTAGCACTAACAACTATATCTTGTAGCTAGGTGGTGCAGTGGATAGAGCACAGGGCCTAGAGTCAGAAAGATCTGAGTTCAAATCCCACATTACATACTTATTAGCTGTGTGATCCTGGGCAAGTCACTTAATCTCTGTTTCCTCGTCTGTAAAATTTGGATAATAATAGCACCTACCTCATAGAGTTATTGTAAGGATAATATAAGAAAATAATTGTAAAGCTCTTAGCACAGTGCCTAACACACAGTACGTACTATATACGTGATTTATATTATTGGAGATGGCACTTGAGTTGAAACTTGAAGAAAGGGACAGGTAGGTGGCACAGTGAATAGAACACCAGCCTTGGAGTCAGGAGGACTTGAGTTCAAATACAGCCACAGATATTTAATAGCTGTGTGACCCTGGGCAAGTCACTTAACCCCATTACCTTAAAAAAAAGAAAAGAAAACAAAGAAAGATAGAGGTTCCAAGAGTTGGAAGCTAGCCTGGACAACATTCCAAGTGTGAGGAACAGACTAGGCAAAAACACAGAGGCAATGTATATGTGGAACTTTATAACCTTGGCCAAATCACTTGACCTCTGTGAACCTCAGTTTCCCCATTACAACACACTTTCAGGTTTAATCTTCATTATTAACATTTGTTGCCATGACTTTCTTAAATCTAGACAACCAACATAACAGATCTCTCCTAGATTTGTAGCATTTGTTGATTTCCAAGATGTAAATGCTCACCCTGAAAATTTAACCATCGGATCTCTTGTGGCAGTTGGAGCCAGTTACAGCACACACCTGGGTCCAACATCACCCTGTCCATCTGGGCAGCTCAAAAGAGGGATAGAGAGTATATAGGAAAAGCTGAATGTGGAAATTGTGAGAACTGAGTGAACCACATTGACTCCATGTTGTGACTCAGTTCTGGAGCTAGCTCAATTCCTTTTCAATTCAATTATGGGTCTAATATAATTTGTCTTGTGAGAAAACTTTATTCAATTATGGGAATTGTGAGAAAACTTAATTGCATTGTTTGAACCTAGCCCTGCATGACAGGAAAGCTGGACAATCCTTCCCTGTTGCTTAGAGACTTAACTAAGGACCTAGGTTATGCTGATGGAAAACCCAGTCAGACCCAAAGACTGATGCAAGGAGTTTTCTCACAATTATACATCTCAAACAACCCATATGTATTATCTGAAAACTGACCCTGTACTGATCAATCAGTTACTGTTTCCTTGTTCCTTTGATTGAATACAGGTACTTGGAGGGAATAGGACACCTCTTTTTCTGATTTTAGGGAATTGCACCTATTTGCTCTCCCCCTCCCAACTCAGAAAGCCCCTAATATTACCTCCAATTGAAAATCAGATTACCTAATTATACATCTTATTTTGTATCCTGATCATTCTTGTCTTTTAATGTATAAAAATCTGTCTACCCCTGTGTTCAGGGGCCAGTGCCAAGATGAGGAGACCTGGTCCCGATTTGTTATGCAATTGGCATGTGTTACTTAATAAATCGATATGCTCAGAACCTTGCAGTTATTTCAGATTTCACCATTACACGAGGTTCTGCCCAGTCAGCTTCTCACCTCTGATGGTAGGATGGCACCTTCTAAAGAGGTTGCATGGGAGATGGACATTTCTACCACGGAAAGTTCTAGGCATAGAAGACTCTAGAAAAGGGAGAGGGGGTAGAAAAAAAAGAGAAGAGGGGTATGACTAGATCTGAGACAATCAGTATCGAGAAAAGGTAGGTGCCTCCTCTCCCCCCTGCCATTTTTCATACTACCGTAATTTCTGATAATTACTTTCTTTTTTCATTTTTGCTTCTACGTGCAACTAACAAAGTAAACTGCTTTCAACTGCACTCTCTGCTCCTCCCAGCACTTTCTCAAAGACTCCAGGTCATAGTAACACAGACTGAGAGATTCATTGACTATTCCCTTTAGAAGTCCAGGTTCTCTCTTCTGGTATACTGCAGGTCAATAGTGATTCTAAGAAGAAATGCTACCTCAGAGAGCAAAACAAGCCCTGGAAACTAAGGGCGTACCTGTCAATCAGGGAGAAGATCAACAAATTATGGTGGTATATGAATGTAATGGAGTATCACTGTGCAGTAAGAAACAAGGAAAAAGTATAATTCGAAGAGACATGGAAGGATGTGTGTGAACGGATGCTGAGTGAAATGAGTAGAACCAGGAGAACATTCTATATTACTATATGGCATATAATATATGATGTGTCTCATATATATTATATTATTAACATTAATATTGTTTTTAAAGGGAGCCATTTTGAAAGACTTAATTCTGATCAATTAAATGGTCAGCCATGATTTCTTCCTTCCTTCCTTTCTTTTTTTGAGGCAATTGGGATTAAGTGACTTGCCCGGGGTCAGCGACTTTGAGGTCAAATTTGAACTCAGGTTCTCCTGACTTCAGAGCTGGTGCTCTATCCTAGCTGCCCCTATCATTCATCATTTCTGAGGACTGAAGAATGCTGACCACCTCCTGATAAAGAGATGATGGGACTAGTATGCAGAATAAAAAATTAGTTTTTGGACGTGATTAATATGAGAAATAAATAAATTCATTTTGCTTGACTGTGCTTCTATGATGCAGAAGTTCTGCATTTCTTTTTTTCTTCTTTGTGGGCTAGGTGAAGTGGAAGAGAGGGGAAATGAATATTTAATAATTAGGGAAACAATTTTTTAAGGAAAAAATAAAGAGAAGGAATAATATTCCCTTAGAGGACTAAAGGAAGCCCCAGAGGAAAACGTAAGGCCAAACATAGGCAAATGTGCTACTAGGCTTCATCTGCTAGAACCAAAATCCTTAAGTAAGGATTCCTATAGTACATTATAGGATCATGGGAGCAGAGACTGAGCTACAGGGGACCTTGGAGGCCACTGAGTCCAGCCCAGTTTCTTTATTTTATGATTAGGAACTGAGAACCAGAGAGGGTAAGTTACTTGCCCAAGATTACATAAGCAGTAAGTAGTAACATATTCCCCAAATATATTCCACTTTATCTTTTTTCCGTAAGATATATCAACCACCCCCATTTGACTTTCTTTCAGGAAGCATTACCACCTACAGAAATACTGCCAATGGATACCTCTTGATCATTTAATTTTGCAGTTTCTCTTGAACCTGGCAATCTCCTCGCCAGTCTGCAAATTGCACAGCTCCCCAGCTGGTCCTAAGATTTGACCTAAGAAATCCCCAAACAGCTCAGCAGACTGCTAAAAAAAATTGTTCCTCATTTAATTGGCCCAACTCAGCATTTTGTCCATCATGTGGTAGACTAGGCCACTGGCCATATTTGTGAACACTAGAAAAGGTCATTTTTTTTTTTACACATCTCAAAAGCTTCCAAATTCAGCCTTACCTCAGCACAAAAACAGAACAGCAAATACTGAGGGTAGGTGCTTAATTATCCTTTACCTCCGGAGTTTTCTGTTAGCTGTTTTCCCTCAGCCCTAAAAGATAACCATTTTGGATGAGTGGAAAATAAACTTGACTGGGAAAACTGTTTCCCAGCAAAGGTAGGGAGCAGCAGTGTGTTACAATGGAAAGAATGTTTGATCTGGAGGCAGGTAAGACCTGGGTTTGAATCCTGCCCTTGATATGGGCTAGCATGGACAAGTCGCTTCATAATAATTCACAATCACATAGGACTTTATGACTTGCAAAGCCTTTTCCTCACACAAGGGTCAAGTGACTTGCCCATGCTCACATGGCCCCTGAGTCTGATTCTCAGTTTCCTTATCTGTAAAAAGGGTGTAGCAATACCTCTAACAGCTACCTCTTGCAGGTGTTGTGAGGATCAAATGGGGTGCTATAGGTAGAGAACTTTATTAGCCTTTAAAGCAAATGCCAGCTATTATGAAGAAAGGACTATGTACTTCACCTTTATTCCTACTTCTTGTTGAATCGTGATGACTCTTTGTGACCCTGTAGACCACAGCACACGAGTACTTTCCATGGGGTTTTCTTGGTAAAGATACTCATACTCTCTTTGTATCCTCATTGCTTAGCACAAGTGCCTAGAAAATAGCACTTGCTTTGGAAATGTTTATTGACTGATTTACTTCTCTCTGAGATTCTTTTGTTTCCCTAAAGGCTCAGCTCATGAGTCCCTTCCTACATCAGACTTTTCCAGAGTTTGTGCTCTGCCCCCACGTACTTTGTATGGGCTTATCTGAGTAAATAGTGGATTGCTTTCTTCCCATTCAAAACAAAGGTCCTTGAAGGTAGTTTTTAGACACACATACACACACATTTACATATACACACATATATGTATTTATGTGTATATGTGTATATATTGTGTATATGTATGTAATGTGTATATATATACACACATGCACACATATGTATGTATGTATTTGTAGACGTGTATGTATTGTCAGAACATTAGGAGACACCCTGTTTTCCAGAGCTGAGGCCCAGCAAGGAAGCTGTGCCCTGAGCTTGGTGTAACAACAATCTTTTGTGCTCACCCTTTGGAACTGATGGTCCCTGAGCTCAGGCAAACACCAATAGGCCCAGACATGAAACCCTGCTATGAATGGACTTTTTGTCACTAGGCAACTTTGCCTCACTGTTGCTGTTGTGCCTCACGGCTGTTGCCACACTACATTGTTTGACTCTTTGTGCAGACCACAAGTATCTAAATCAAAGTTAAGCCACACTAAAGTGGGTCCCCTCACTAAAGACAGGACTGGCACAGTGTCCTTGCTTGCAAGCCATTTCCTTCACTTTGAAATTAAACTTCTGTTTGATTCCTGACTCTCCTGTCTCTAGTCTGCTCTGTTTAGCTCTGGCCACGCCTAGGTTAGAGGCCAGTTCCATCCAGCTGACAATATGCATATGTAATATACACACATGTGTATGTATGCACATATATATGCATATATGCATGTGTATACACACACACACCAAGTGGCTAGCACAGTGCCTTGTACATAATAGGATGTTAATAAATTCTTGTTAAACTTAATTTCCTGGAACGACCTCCTTCATCTTTTGTTTTGTCTTAATTTCTTCCCATCCTTTAAAACCTAACTGGAATGCCCAGTTTCTGGAGGTTATCCAGAAAGACCAACTAATTCCTCCTTGGAAAAATCTTCCCCCTCAGACTTCACATAGAACTTTCTTTTATAACTCAAATTAACATGTAAATTTTATGTATTATATTTGTACTCTGATTATAAGTTTCTTGAAGACCATGTCTTAACTAACTTCCGATCTACTCCACCACATATAGAGAACACTGATTACTCACTAGTAGTAGGGTATGTGGTTTAAGTTAGTTTTTCTAATGGTAGTGAGAAATTTTCACAGATCTGGCCATATTTTTTCATCTGTTTCACCTTAAACCAGCTTGTGGGATAATGGCAGATAGGGATTAAGAGATTACATATATATGTATACATAAGAGGTACTAGCCCTCCATTTTTCTGCCTGGTCAACTTTGTCTCAGGGCTCACTCAACGTTGAGTAGATAACCACAGAAGAGTGCAAAGGTCACTGGCTCACAATGGGATCAAATGCTGAGTGTGTCCTCATTAGCCCTGTGTTCTACCCAGCTGGGTTAATTGACCAACACATAGGACTTATCCTAGAATTTAAACATTTCTTATACAGTACATCTTTCACTGGGATGTCTGTTCCTTCCTCCACAGGGTATAACATCTGGACCCAATGAAAGCAGAAAATCAGAAAGTTATTCTTCTACTTTATCCCCAGATCCTTTAGACTTCCTTCTTGAAATGTATTCATCCCTGGTTCAGAGTGAGGAGTGTTTGCTAGCTGGTTGCTTGTGAGTGCTGGCCCATATAGAGACCTTAAAAGACTCTGGAAGTGGTTGGAAGAAGTATGCTACAGGAGCATTAATGGCATGTCCTAGTAAGCCTTGGGTGGGTGCACTGTTACCCCCCCATCCCACTATTCCTGCCACCTAACTGTGGCCTTCTGTTGAAACTTCTGCCTCTCATCTCCTGTGCTATTCATATCATTTGCAGCCCTAGATCTCTAATTTCTAATAAACTGGGAATAACAACTGATGCTGCACCATTGGGGTTCCCCCCACACATCTTATTGCTGAGACACATGCTGTCAGGTTTTTTATTTTCCTGGAGATTTCAAAACTCGATTCCATCTGGTATTCAACCTCTTTATGTTTATTCTTCCTTTAAATGTGCTCTGTGACGAAATCAGAGCTTAGGTTTTCTGAGCATGTGGTTATTTCTGGCTTCCCATTTATATATCATTCCTGTGATTTATGAGATCTAAGTGTTTCCATATTCTACAGAAACCTAACCCACCGTCTGTCATCATGGAGCTCTTCCTGGCACCAAGAACTCAGCCAGTGTGGATGCCCAGGGTACAGTTGTAATGGCTGAGGAAGTGGGCTATGAAGTGAATTCTATTTGGGAGACTGGAAATTTCCTTTGGACAACATTCATTATAATTCTTCCAGTATTTGCGTGTTAAGGCACATTAGACTCAAAGTACAGAGTCTCACGGAACAGCTGAGCAAAGAGTTCTTCTTCCTTTCAAAGCCATCTTGGAAAGTGTATTAGCCCCAGGATCAGAAAAACTACGTTCTAATCTCAGGTTTGGTATTCCTTCCTTCAGAAGAGGGAGAAGGCTCACTGCATCTTCGATGCTTTCATTCACGCCATATCCTCCGCCAGTAGAATGGAAACTTAAGCATGATGTGATACAACAGAAAGAACTTTGGTTCCTGAGTCAAAAGACATGAGTTCAAATTCTGTCTTCTATCTGCATCCCCTGGGCCTCAGTTTCCTCATTTGTAAAATGAGACAGTTGGACTAGATGGTCTCTGAAATTCTTTCCAGCTGTAGGCCTTTCATTGTTGTTTGGTTGTTTCTGTCGTGTCTGACTCTTCTTGACACCACCTGGGGTTTTCTTGGCAAAGATACTGGAGTAGGTTGCTTGTTCTCCTCCAGCTCATTTTACAGATGAGGAAAGTGAGGCAAACAGGGGGAAGTGACTTGCCCAGGGTCACACAGCTAATAAGTGTCTGAGGCCAGATTTGAACTCATGAAGATGAGTCTTCTCAATTCCAACTGCTGTGCTGTATCCACTGCGCCACTTGCTGTAGGTCTATGTTCTTATGAATGAATGATGATGTCTGAATGAATGATCTTATGATCCTAAGTCACTTAATCCCTTTGAGTCTCAGTGTGTAGATCTGTAAAATGGGGTTAGCAATGCCCTCACTCTGGATTGTTATGGGAAAGTTCCTCCACAAACTTCAAAGTTTACTAATAATGTACAAGGTTTTCTATGTTGAAGCTCTAGCTCTGTAAGTCTGGATAACAATCACACGTTCAATGATCCTGAAATCCATTCCATAGGCAGCTCAGCAGTTTTAATTATTTATGCATGTGGCTTGTATATAAGGTATATCAGTGTGGGTAGCTCTATCATTTAGAAACACTTGGCATGCTTCTTTCCATCATATAATGTGTGATTTAGTACTACCCCAACGTCCAAAGCAGAAGCCAATTTTTGAGCCTCAAAATAGGGTAAACTGCTTTGGAAGATGGGGATTTGGCCATCGCTGGAGAAATTCAAGCAGAGTCTGTATAAGCACTGTTTGAAGATTCTGTGGAGGGGTTTCCTCTTCACGTATGGCCTCTGAGGCCTCTTCTGATTTTGAAATTCTGTGATCTTCTAATTTATTATCTGTCTGTAGAGTTCCAAAGGGTAGAAATTATAGGGAAGTAAATTTTGGTTCAGTAAAGCATGCATAAAGGAGACTTTTAGGAGTTTTCCTAAAACTACTCAATGATAGAGAGTAGAAGCTCATTTAAACAACCTGAGAACAGAGTATTAACAACCTTTAATAATATATAACCTTGGGCATTGGGTGAAGATGACTGCCTAAGGATTAGCCACACCTTTGATGATCTTTCTTTCTTTAATTTTTTTGGGGGAAGAGGAGGTAATGGGGTTAAGTGACTTGCCCAGGATCGCACAGCTAGTAAGTATCTAAGGCTGGATTTGATCTCAGGTCCTCCTGACTTTAGGGCCCATGCTCTATCCACTATGTCACCAAGCTGCCATCCTTAAAAAAAAAAAAGCAAGAGAGTAGTTTTGAGGAAGAGTTTGTTCTCCACCTTTTTTTTTTCTCTTTCACCATTGGAGATTTCAGCAAGGAAGGTGCAGATTTATCTCTCATCTCCTCCCCTCCTCTCCCCAGTCCACCCTTATCAATGGCATCTTCCTGCAGAAGCACATAAACAAAGAGCAGCTACCAAGTTAGGCTGAGCTAGGGAGAGGAGTCCAATGCCTAGAGCTGAGACCCTAAAGGCTCAGCTCATGGGCCCCTTCCTAGATCAGATTTTTCCTGAGATTCCTGCTATTCCTAAGGTATGGGTTCCAGTTCTTTCTGAAAATCTACAGCAATACCCTAAGCCAGGAAGTCAATTGATCACAAAGCTGGAAATGGTAGATGCCAAGGGCTAGAGACCGTAGCCAAGCCAAGGGCTCCACAGGGCCCAGTAGAATAACTATTTCCGAAAAGACACAACATATTTCAAGGGACAATGTGAGGACATTATGAGATGACATGCAGGGTAGGGGGTGGGGAGAGGGATGGTGTCCCCAGAGATATAAGTGGCCTTGGAATATGTATTTACTATGTGTGCCTACTCTTCCCAGAAATGCTGGGTGTATTTGTGGGAGAGTGTTTCCCCAATCCATAGGGGAAGTATTTTATTTCTGCTTTTGCCACCAGACTATTTCTTTTTATGCTATCTTGAACTGAACAAATATTAAGTAAAATGAGCATCTCTATGTACAAAGTAGAGCTGGAAAGGAGGATTGTATATGAAACTGCAAATCTATACCATGCAGAACTTTTCCTTTGAAATATATAATAAATTTGACATATAACTTTCAAGGTTGCTCTGCTTGTTTGTGTTTCTTCCTGGCCTTCCTATTGTTCTCTCCTGTGCATTTAAAAATGCTTCAATGACCTTCTTTTTAAAAAATTTTCTTTTTTTTTTTGCAAAAAAAAAAAAATCACTGTCCTCTCACATAAAAAAAGGAAAAACAAACCTTTGTACCAGACAAGCATCATTAAGAAAAAAAAAATCCCCACATTGCCTGTGTCTGAAATGTATGTTTCTTTCTTCACCTTGAATGCATCTCTTCTCTAGAAGATAATAGTAGCTAACGTTTATATATTGTTTACTATACACCAGGCACCAGGCTAAGGGCTTTACAAATGCTGTCTCAGCTGATCCTCACAACTCTGTAAAGTAGGCACTACTATTATTGCCATTATACAGATGAGGAAACTGAGGCTGACAGAGTCAAGTGACCTAGTTAGGGTCATACAGGTTGTGTCTGAGGCTGAATTTGAACTCAGGTCTTCTTGAATCCAGGCTAGGCACTCTATCTACTGACAGCTATCTACATATTTATCTTACCTAGTCTGAGTGCTATCTACCTACTCTATCTACTTACCTGCCCCAGTGGGTAGCATGTTTCATTGATGGTCCTCCGGAATAGCAGTTTTGTTAGTCAGAGTTCTTAAGTCGTTCAATGTCGTTTATCTTTGTAATCTTACTGTGTAAATTGTTCTCTTGGATCTTTTTATATCATTATGAATTCATGTAAGTCTTCCCAAGTTTCTCTGAAATTGTCCCTTTTGTCATGTCTTACAATCTTAAATCATTCAATTATGTCCATCTACCATGATTTGTTCAGCCACTCCCTAATTGATGAGTACCTCTTTAGTTTCCATTTCTTTGCTACAACAAATAGCACTGTTAGAAATGCTTTTGTGCACATGGAATTCCTCTCCCCCCCTTTTCTATCTATTTGGGATACCTACATCCTTAGTAAAAGTATCGCTGGCTCAAAGGGTATGCACAACTTACTGACATTTTCTTACCATGTCATTTCAATAAAAAAAAAACCCTCTGTTTTGAGCTAATTGTGTCCTATGATTAACTAAAGAAAAAATATATTCACTAATGGGGACTCATTACCTATAATTTTAGGAATACAAACTCACAGGTTGGAATAAACCTGGAATGATCATTTCCTAAGGAATGCAGCCTGATATTGTGAATTTTGGGGGTATCCCAAAGGGGCATTACAATAAAGAAAAAATTTTTAATCTGCCTCAATGTGAGAGTGAGTTCCTATCACTAGAAGTCTTCAAACAGAGGCTAAAAGATCAGTTGTTAGGAATGTTATAGAATGTATAGAATATAAGTTCCTTGAGGACTATTTCATTTATATCTTTGCATCTCCCATGCTTAGTACAGTGCCTAATACATAGAAGTCATTTAATAAATGTATATTGATAAATTGATTGATTGATGATCTGGAGAATTTTCCTACAGAGGTTGAGAGGTCAGAGTAAATCACCTCTAAACTCTCTTCCAACCCTAAGATGTTACAAATTCTGTATCTTTGTGGTTTGGTGACTCCAGAAAAATTTGGTCGACTGGACCCCGTGAAAAGATCAGGACAAAACTGCATTAAAAAGATTACAGGAAGTGCCTTCACCTTCTCTCCCTTCCTGCCTAATTTTGAAGCTGACTTGAGCATTTTGTTTAAAGCCTTCCTAGTGCAATTTTTTGGTTGTTTAAAACACTCTGAGCAGAAGGGAATGTCTCAGTAAAAGAACATGTGTTGATTTCTCCTCTTCTGACAATTTTCTTGCTATTGTCTGAAGCCGTAAAATATGTCTCCCATTTAGTCTTTATTGGCTGCTGTATTTCAAGGATAGTTTTAATATTTTCTTGCTTTATGATGAATGGAGTGGACTAGTAGGTGACTTCTTGCCTCGGGATGTTAAGACTCCATCCCTGCTCAGTAGCGTTTGACATGCCTGAGATGTCCTACACACACCAGTGCATGGCGAGTTCTGCCCTGTTCTTCATTTATGTTTACAAGCACTAGCTTCCTTTTATGGTCCCCCTTAGGGTCCTCACATTGTGTAAGTTGGAAGATTGAAATGATCCTTCCTGGTGGGTGCTTCTGTTGCCGTTTACAAGAGGGTATTTTTTTCTCTCATTACCATATAAAACGTGTTTCTTTTCTGCTTTCAAATTATATTTTAGCATAAATCTGTTTTCTTGCAGATGTTCCTCTTTCTAGGATTTTCCAAAATGGCAACACCATGTCAATGACAATACTTAGCATAAAGGAGAGATGAATGTTTTTGTCTCTATGAGAGGCAATGTGTCGTAGTGGATACTGGGCCAACACCTGAGTCCAAGTCTTTTCTCTGACCCTGTATGATAATAGTCAAGTCACTTAACTTCTCTCCAGGTAACTAGGTTACTCCAGGTAATTCTTTAAGCTTTTAAGTAGCAGACAAGTTGCTAATCTATATCAGTGGGGAGGGGGTTGTATGTGATTTCTACAATGGTGTTCCCCACACAGATAAAGTCACAGATCCAGACTAACAAGAAAAAAACCAACAACCTGTGCTTCGCTGCCTCTTTCTTTGGCAATATTTGGGCTAATGCCTTATCTCAGTGATCACTGGGCTGCCATAGCTGTGTGCATATGACTAAGGGATAGGAGCAGTATTCATGTCAGAGAAAGATTATTTTACTTCCTGAGATCTTAGATCTGGAATGTGAAGAAGGAGATAGGGAAATGCATCCAATTAAGAAAAACTCTGTATCCCTCTTGGGCTCCTTGGACAGTATTGAGGATTACCATCATATACTGAAAGGGAAATCTTATCTTACATTTCCTGGAGTGAGAAAATCAGAGGCTCAACTAAACGAGAGCCACTGGGGGGAGGGGGAAAGGGGAGGGGGAACAGAGACAGTAGCCACTGGAATAAGAAGTAGGAAGGGAAGGGAATAAGCATTTATTAAGCACCTATTACATTCCAGGCACTGTGCTAAGTACTTTACAATTATTCTCTCATTTGATACTCACAACAACCCCGGGAGGTAGGTACTGTGGTTATACCCATTTTACAGTTGAGGAAACTGAGGCAGACAGAAGTTAAGTGACTTATCAAGGGTCACATAGCTAGTAAGTGTTTGAGGCCAGATTTGACCTTGGGTGTTCCTGACTCTAGCCATCTAGCACCGAACTGTGCCATCTAGCATTGAACACAGTCTGCCTACAGAGCATATAACAGCCCTTAAGGGAGATCACCAGAAACACATTGACCACCCATCCCAACACACTGGACACAAATCCACTCAGAGATTTTGCTGTGAATGGGAAAAGTTCCAGGTCTTCTTCTGAGCAGCTGAAAGAGGAGCTAGTGTGGTCTGGGTTTGCCCGCCAGAGGGAGGAGTTGCTGCCTAGTCATAAGAGGACCCGATAGTTTCGGAGGGGATATCTATGTTGGGTACCTTGATGTTATTTATGTTTATCCCAGTGTTCTGCTCATGTCTAGGATGGAGGCACCTATGTGAGAGATGCTTAGGACCTGCTTCTAGAACAGAGGTTCCCAAACTTATTTGGCCTACTGCTCCCTTTTCAAAAAAGAAATTACCTAGCACCTCTCTGGAAATCTACTTTCTTCAACCTTTTAACTTTTAAAAAAAATTTGTGTCATGTAAAAAACAATAAGATTTTTTTTTAAATGATGCATCTTAAAGTATAATAATTTATTGTAAATTTGTGTTTTTTTCCCTGCATTGAAATTTTGATGAAGCAATATTGTGTCATGTAACCATACGGTATTGTATTATAAACAAGTCATTACACACATATATTCTTGCTGATGCATGACTTCCCAACAATGTGGGACAGGCTCACCTGCCAACACTTGCTTGTTAAGACCTGTTTGAGGATGTGACCACTGATGGGTTATAACTTTCATTTTGTGTGTTTATTTGGAAAATACTGTAATCACTACAACTTAAACTCTGTTACACAACAGATGAAACATGTATAAAGGTTTTTCAAAATTCTCTTATTTTTTTATGCTTCCACTATCCGCTTATTTTTATTCAACACCCCCCAATTGTACCTGAGGCTACTACCGGCCCCCTATAGTTCCAGCACCCCTCAGGGGATGGTATTGCCCACTTTGGGAACCTCTATAAGTGAAAAAGACATTCTGTGCTCCTCTGCCACATGGATAAGAACAACTTCTTTCCCTTGGCTGTGCATCTGGAAGAGTCTGTGTCTTTAAAATTGCCAAATAGGGACAGTCTTTCTTTCTGGTCATGTCCAAGAGATGAAGGCTTCATTTATCCAGTTCCCCTCAACTTCTTTGTAGGCCCTGTAGTCCCGAGAAACAGGCTTAGGGTTTTAGTCTGTTTCTTTCGTCTTCTTTAATCATTGTCGTTCAGTCATTCCAATCATGTCCAACACTTCATGACCTTATTTTTTTTTTGGCAAAGATACTGGAATGGTCTGCCATTTCTTTCTCTAGCTCATTTTACAGATGAGGAAATTGAAGCAAACAGAGGTTAAGTGACTTGTCCAAGGTTACACAGCTAGTAAATGTCTGGGGCCAGATTTGAACTCAGGAAGATGAGTCTTCCATGAGCCACTTAGCTGCCCTTTTGATACACAGTACTTGGTACTTACTAGGTATGAGGAGATGGGGTCACAGCACCTCTCCAACTGCAAGATAAAGAATTAGTTCAACTTAGGGCTAAAAGGGACCTTGGAAGTCATCAATTCCTACCCCTTTATTTCTCAATCAAGGAAACTGATGACCTGAAAAGCTAAGTGATTTGTCCATATTTACCTGAGTAGAAAGCAACAGAACCAGTATTCGAATGTAGGCCCTCTGACTTCCAGTCTCACACTCATTCCACTGGGCTGTGTTCACTCCTCATCCTAGTTGGTAATATAACTAACTAGCTTGCTTTGTTCTTCAGAAAAAAGTGTGGTACTAAAAATGAGAAAAGTTTTGTGCAATTAACCAAGAGAGAGTGATCACTATAATGAGCTTCCTTTCCCAACCACTGGCAAGAGCAGATGGCTTATTACTATGTTTTCCTCAACAGTTCAGTTTTATATTCATTTGTATCATAGTGTTTACCTTCAGCACCTCCAATTTTACAGCAACCAACCCCCCAACTCTACTCTCCTAGAGATTGGAGGAAGGGGTAATGCTGAGCATTTATTAGGAGGCATATATTTGATTTTTTTTTTCAAGCTATATCCTGCTGTTGATGAAATTGGCAAGTTTTCCTCCTCTCTCAATTTTTCCCCCATTGGGTACAATATGGTGACAATTCAAATGCTTCTACCAGCATGTGATGAGCTTCTGACTAAGAGTTACTGGGTTCTAGACTCAACTAATAATCATTTATTAGCAGTGTGGTAGTTCATTTTTTAACCTTAGTTTCATCTTAGCAAAATGGGGGTAATGTCTCTTACCTACTCCACAGAGCTGTTGAGAGGATCTAAGAAGAAAATGTATGTGAAAGTGTTTTGTAGCAAACAAAAGGCTATATTATTACTTAGCATTTATAGAGTACTACCAGCATAAACAGATAATATAAATCTTAATTAAAACATAATGGCAACCCCAAGACCTCAAAAATCAAAGTTAGATGAACTTAGACCTAAACTTCGATAGCCTACAGACTTGCCTGCCCTCTATCCCACCTCCCCAACACACTCCTTTCTAAACCCTACCCCACCCCATTCACTTAGCAGGCACTATGATTTATTTAGTGACAGTTACTGGCATTGCAGAAATAGTGCCCAGGGGAAATACCTTCCATAAATACATTCTGCTTTACATTTCCCCTACCAACGTTGCTTCTTAGTAATGCCATGAATACATTTTAATCTCCCTGATAGACTTTGCGGGAATAACTAGGCCTACCACCTGTTTATGTATTACTTCTATGAAACTACTGCCAGCGGTAACATCGTTTTACCTAAGCTTTCATACAGCCAGTAAATGACTTTAGGAGGAGTCTCCTAGCATAGGGATGGGTTTCAAAAGCAAAGAAAAGTAAGTGGGGTGTAGTTGAGTGGATAAAGTGCTACAGTCAGGGTTGGGAAGGCCCAGCTTCTGTTTCTGCCTCTGACACTTGGATAAGATGTGCCCTTGGGTAAGATGTGCCTTGGATAAGACGATCACCCGTGTGGCCCTGACAAACTCCATTAGTCCCCACAAAATGACTGTGTGGGCTTGTTACCTGGACTATTGAAAGCCACAAGGAGCTTAGGCTCGCTGTGCCTTTTAGTAAAAGCAGCCCCTTCATGGGAATATTGTGTGCAGCATATCAGATGGATCCTGCTCAGGCTAGGACATCACTCTTCTCGTAGTTCATCATTCATTTCATGCCGAAATTATATCAGCCTCACTGCTGATTTTCCTGATTTCAGTGTTTGTGGTGCAGTAGAGTGAGCTTGGAGTCAGGAGTATCCGAGTTGAAATCCAGCCTCACTTTTTTTTAAGCTGTGTGGCCCTGGACAAGTCAGCTAACCTCCATCTGCCTCCAAGTCCGTAACTGTAAAAGGACCTACTTCCCAGGGTTGTTGTGAGGATCAAATGAGATAATGTTTATAAAGCAATTAGCCAGTGCCTGGCACATAGTAGGTGCTTAATAAATGCTTTTTCTCCTTCCTTTCTCTCCTTCCCTATGCTACAGAATGCTGACAGAATAAATTTCCAGGACCTTCACTTGAATCATTTAACCTCAAGAACGTACAATCTTACAATTACTGGTTTAAGTTGCTAACTCCATTCTCCTCTTGTCTAGCTTTAAAGGCCTTCCCACAAGCTGCTCTTACCAGGAAGAAGCCAGTATAGTATGATGGAAAGAACACTGGCTCTAGAGTCAGAGAACCAGGGTTCAAATCCTACCTCTGATACCCAACACCTATGTGACTTTAGGCCTTTGTGGGCCTCAGTTTCTTCATCTGTTAAATGAAGGGCTTGATTAGATGACATCTGAGGTTCCTTTCAGTTCTAAATCTGTGATCCTAATTATATATTTTCCAGTGTTCCTCAATAGAGATCCTCAGCTATTGTGAGGTCAAGTCTCCTCAATGACTGGCAGAACATCCCTTATACAAAACTAATCCCATCTCTGTATCTTTGCCCACATTGTACTCATGTCTGTTATTCCATTAACAAGCATTTATTAAGCACTCACTGTATGCCAGTCATTGCACTAACCTCTGGGAACACAAATGCAAATGAAAAGACAGTCCCTGCCCTCAAGGAACTTACATTCTAAAAGGAAAAATAATTAAGGAATGTTAAGGGGATGTTAAGGCTGATTTTGTCTTTTTGAGTTGCCATATTTTCCAGAAACACTGGACCCGGAATACGCAGGAGGCCCTGAATGCATCAAGGATGAAGCACACGCCCCCCATCCCTGAGCTGACATAATATGTTGTTTGCACCCCAAGCTGGACTCCCTTTGTGTCCTTGGGAATCAAGACAGGTGCCAGTCAGTCTGTACTAGACTGGGAAATTGCTTGTGCAGCTGGGACCCTTGTAGATAAGCAGACCATCCTATCTTTATGGTCTAGCATTTCCCAAGGGGAAAAAAATAATACTGCTTTTGCCATCACCTTGCCCCTCCCCTTTGGGAGGAATTTTATCTTTTTCCCACCTTTACTGCACTTTTCTCTCCCCCATGCCATGTCCCTTTAGGTGGAGATTTGTGTTTCTTCCTCCTTCCTTTGTCCTACTACTACAAATTGTATACAAACTTCTATACAGATTGTAAGCTCTTTGGGTTCCACACCCATGCATGCTCATTCTCTTCTAATAAACCTAGTTTTCGCTTAAGTTCCATGAAGTTGTGATTGCCTGTTGCTAGAAGGCAACGCATATTAGGAAGCTGAAAAGGGGAGAAGGATAAGGAGGGGGAAGATACTCAGCAGGAGTCAGGATTGCAGCCTGGGTGCCATTCATAAATGGTTATGGGAAGAGCCATTCTGAAGGAGGATCCACAGGACTGCAGGGTACTTTTATGGTACAAATCCCAGGGCTGAAGAACTCTTCCAGGATGAAAAAAAAAGTTTGGAAGTTCTTTCTCTTTTAAAAAAAAAATGGTTTATGAATCCTACTCACCTTTCAAAGCTCAGTGTAAAGCTCACCTTTTACCAAGAAAATTTCCACAATTATTCTAGGCTATAGCTCCCAGCCACCAATAAATACTTATTGAAGGACTAATAGATAATCAAAATCAAAAGTAGAATTTGGCTCACTACTTTCTCTGTTCTTTCCATCAGGGCAATGATTCCCATTTTGTGTTTGTTTCATTGAATCCCAGGGAACCACAGAATTTCACTAAGTAGTTTTGGGAAGAAAAAAATGGAAAGTGAAGTCATTTCATAAGTTATCCCAATTCTCTTTCACTTTTTTAGGTGAACTACCTCATTTGGTACCATTAAGCATATCTAGTTGTAGGGTCTGTATTTTTCTCTGTAATTTCTTTAGAAAGTCTAATTGGTATGTTTTTTTTTAATGTCATAATGATTTCCTAGTATTCCCCTTTCCCCATAGAACACTCGTCGTGATACTAAAAAAAAAAAACAAAAGTAAACAAAATCTATCAACAGAATGGCTGGCCTGACAAACAGCACATATAACATGCCCTCCCACCTGCCTTTTTTCTTTTTTTGGGGATGCAGTTGAGGTTAAGTGACTTGCCCAGGGTCACACATCTTATGAATGTCAAGTGTCTGAGGCCAGATTTGAACTCAGGTCCTCCTGACTTCTGACTAGGGTCAGTGCTCTACCCACTGGGCCACTTAGCTGCTCCTCACTTGCCTCTTTCTAAGTGACTTGTGTTCCACGGGGCCAAGAACAGCTACTGCAATTAATTTTAGTTGAGCTGCCTTTTAGTGGTGTTTTCATTTTAATTATTATGGTTGTTAATGATGTTGTTTTGATTCTCCTTATTTTACTCTGCCTCGGTTCATATAAATTCATCTAAATTTCACGCTTCTTTTAATTCTTTATATTTGATGGACATCTAGGAAAGTCGTCATCCTGTGATGTTGCATCAGCCCTGGCACTCAGACCTCATCTGTGCCTTCAGTATCCTCTGCCCTTCTGGTTGGAGAGCTGGTTGGTTGATGTTCTTTGTTCTTAAACAGGACTCTGCTAGAGTCAAGCTACGATGCATTCAGCTGTGGCCGATTGGACCCACATGAGCTCGGAATGTTCTACCACGGGTCAGGCCCAAATACTCCATGTGAACATTCGGGGTAGATTCTCCAAATTTGTGCATCATGCATTTCTTTTAAGCTACTTCAATTCTGCTTTGCTCATAGAGCACGGCACTTTCTCTGATGAGGGCACACCATGCTGGGCAGCGTCTCCCGTGTCATGCAATCAGTTCCAAAGTTCTTAAGAGAGACCTTGAGAGTGTCCTTGAATCGCTTCTTCTGACCACCATGTGAACGCTTGCCCTGTGTGAGTTCTCCATAAAATAGTCCTTGGGGCAAGTGTAAGTTCGGCTTTCAAACAACATGGCCAGCCCAGAGGATAGAGTGAAGAACTCCTCACAAAGCTTCCATATAAAAAGGCTGCTAGGCTAGCTATCTCTTCGTTTCTCACCACCTGCACTCCTGCGATTGGACTCCACATGTCTCTTGTCAGGTACTTTCCCTCAAACCCCTGCTTTGAAGCTTCCCATTGTGTGTTGTCTTCTCCCATTAGATTGTAAGCTCCCTGAGGACCTTTTTTCTTAGTTGTATCCCTAGTGCTGAGCACAGTGCCTGGCATATAGTAGGTACTTAAGAATTGTTTATTGACTATTATTGACTAACTGATATTCATCATTTCTTACAGTATAATTGTATTTCTTCGTATTCATGTGCTCGATTTGCTTGGCCTCTCCCCCAATTAGTAGGCATCCAGTTTGTTTCCGATTCTTTGTTACTACACACAAAAAAGTACGCTAAAACCATAATAATGATGTTTAAGTTAGGTAGGTGGAGGAAGAAGACATTTTAAAAGCATTCCACAGTTCCCAAAAAGTTGAATTCCACTGCTATAGAATGTACCTCAATTAATCATCCATGTGATTTTTTCCTCTCCTTGTGGTTAAAGTAAAAGGAACAACCTACTAGACTTGATGTCAATGACATGCTGGCAGCCTAATATTGCTCCCTTCCCCTCATCTCCCAATTCCCACAGATGCCTTCAGCCATTTTCTCTGATGCTATCAGCAGATCAAGTGGCTTCCATTGCCTGTCTTGATTACTGAAACATTGAGTCAAAAGATGACTTTACTTCTTCCTGATTTGGTTATTTTGTTCAGCCACAGCAAATACTGAATAAGTCACCCTATTCCTAGTGTTACTGTATCTTCCTTCCTTATTAGCAGAGAGCAGGAAAATGTGGGTATCTACTCAAGTTTGTAATGAAGGAACTTGTGGTAGCACTGCTGTCTTTGGTTATGACAGCAACCAGCATGAAAGCTACGTCAGCTTCTGGGCATCTCCCCTGCTCAGACTCTGGCAGGGGCCAAGCATGCAGTTTGTCTAATTATGGATGTTCTGAAAGAGGAAATAGAGGGCAGCAGCATGGACTGTCAGGCCCTGCTCTATTGCCCTCTCTAGTCCTCTTTTCTCTATCAGTTCCACTGTGGGGGCCATGACACATTCCTGTCTAAATCTCTGGCCATGGTATTTACTATCTATGTAATTAACTCAAGTATGCTGGCAGGGAAAGATTCAAAAAACTTTTCTAAATAAGTGGCAATGTGGGACGGGGCGAAAACAAATTCTGGCTCAAAAAGCATCTGATGGCCTCAAAAAGCATTTTTAAGAGGGTCAAAAAATAGAGAATAGGGTATAGACCTTTGGCATAGAGCACCCCTGGATAAGGAAATTCTCTCTACCAAGGTAGACTAGTATCTACACCTAGAGGTTAAGTGGTTTACCTAGGGCCACATAGCCAGTGGGCAGCTGGGTGGTATAGTGGATAGAGCCCTGGAATCAGGAGGATATGAGTTCAAATGTGGCCTCAGACACTTACTAGCTGTGTGACCCTGAACAAGTCACTTAACCCTGCTTGCCTCAGTTTTCTCATCTATAAAATGAGCTGGAGAAGGAAATGGCAAATCACTCCAGTAACTTTATCAAGAAAACTCCAAATGGGGTCATGAAGAGTGGGACGTGATTGATTGACCAAACAACTAGTTGGTATATGTTTAGAACATGACTTGAACCTAGGTTTTCCTGATTCTCTATCCACTACACCAAACTATATTTCTTTTTAATTTTTTAATTTAGCATTTTCACCAAACTGTATTTCAAACAAACAAAATAATTATAGAAATTCTGTGGGGCTCAAATAAAAGACTCAATGTGAAGTGTTTTGCCAACCTTAAAGAATTACATAAAATGCCTTTATTATTATTAAAATGACTAGCTGTGTGATCTTGGGCAAGTCATTTAACCCCACTGCCTAGCAAAATAAAAAAATTTAAAAATAAAAAATTATTATCAAAATGAGAAAAATAGAATTACAGAATTTGAGAGGTGGAAGAGACCTCCATGGCTATTTAATCCAATCCATACAGAAAAGGAATCTCCCTTATAACATATGAAACAAATAATCATCTAGCCTTTTCTTAAATACCTCTAAGGAGAGGAAATCCCCCACTTATCCAATCTGATTCACTTTTAAACAGCTCCTTTTGTTAAAAAAATTTTCCTGACATCAAGTGTAACTCTGCTCCTTTACGACGTCCACCCATTGCTCCTTATTTGGCCCACAGGGGCCAAACAGAACACATTTAATCATTTTATTGCACGACAGCATTTCAAAAAAATACTAGTCCCATTGAATCTTTTAGATTCGGGATAATCCCAGTAGCTTCAACCTGTGTGGACTCAGACCCCTTCACCATCCTGGTAGCCCTTTTCTGGACACTCCAGTTTATCAATATCCTTAAACTGTAGCATCCAACATTGGACACAATACTGCAGTTGAAGTCTGACAAAGACAAAATCCAGTTGGACTATCACCTCCCTATCCTTGGAAATTATGCCTCTCTTTATGTAATTAAGATTGAATTAGCTTTTTTTGACTGCTACAACACACTTACTCAATCAATAAATATTTATTAAATCACCTACTTTGTGCCAGGAATTGTGCTGGGTGCTCTAGATACAAATGCAGAGTATACTGTTGACTCATATTAAATTTGTGGTCCTCTAAAAACCCCAGCTCTTTTTCAGAACAATTACTGTCTAGCCATGCCTCCCCCATCTCATACTTGCAGAGCTAATTTTTTGAACCCAAGTTCATGAATTTATATTTATCCTCATTGAATTTCATCATATTAGGTTCAGCCCAATGATCTAGACTATCAAAATACTTTTGGACCCTCACTGACATCCACTGCTTTATGCAAATTTGACAAGCATATCATCTATGCCTTGTCCAAGACCTTGATAAAAATGTTAAATAGCATAGGGCCAAACACAGATTCCTAGAGCGCTACTCTAGAGTGCTAGAGAGACCTCCTGCTACACTGACATTAGACTATTAACAGCTCTTCTTTGAGTTTCACTATCAAACCACTTGATTTCCATTGGGACTGTATTATCATCTAATCTCCATCTTCTCTACAAGCCTAGTATGATAAACTTTATCAAAAGTTTTCTTAAAAAATCTAGGTCAGCTATATCCATTGAAATTCCCTTCATCTATAAGTTGAATAATCTTATCGAAAGAGAAAATGAAATTAGTCTTCTATGACCTATTTTTAGTGAAACCATACTAATTCTTTGTCATCAATGTTTCCACTGTCTAGAAAATCACCAACCATCTTTTAAAAAAACTATTCTAGAATTTTTCCAGGAATTGAAGTCAATTTAGTTTGTAGATTTTGTTCTCTTCCTTCTTTTTGAAAATCTCTTCCCCAATCTTGTGGTACCTATTGTTTCCCATGATCTGAGAAATATCCCTTAGAAGGGCTTAATAATCACATCTGCCAGTTCTTTCAAAACCCAAGGATATAGTTTATCTGAGCCAGGTGACTTGAACTCACCAAGGACAAGCTAGGTGCTCTCCCATCTTTTTACTTTTCTTGGGGATCAACTTCCTGTTAATAATCTTTGTTCTGTCCTTTCTGATGTAAAGTTTATTCTCTTTGGCAAAGAAAACAGGAACAAAAGAGTCCAGCAGCTCTACCTTCTCTCTGTAGTCAGTTCCCATTGTCCTATCCACACCGAACAAAGGTCTATCCCTACTTTGATCTTAATTTTTCTCCCGATACAGAAGTAGAATTAGACATGTGTTTTTGTTTTTACAGGGCTCTCTCAGATGAGGGAACTCCCTCAACCAATGCAGGCTGGCCATCTTCTCTGGAACTTATACAAGTCTTAGACAAATGCACAGAACATTGAAAAGCTAAATGATTTGTCCAGGGCCATACAGCCAATACTCGACAGTGGCAGAAGGTGAACCCAGGTCTTCTGGCTTTAAGGCTAACTCTACTTCCTCAATATACCTAAAAACAAATTAAAGCAAACAAAAGGAGCCCTTTTATTGTCCTTAGCTTCATTCATCAGCCCCAGCTCTTTCTGAACTTTGCCATTCCTGCTTCTTTATAGGACCATGCCACTTTCCTATATTAATTAACTTCCTTCCATTTTCTGTACGTTCCTTCTGCAAATCTGATTTACGTGGTGAATTCGCTGTGCGCCCACATCAGTCTCTTTAGACCAATCCTATTTTTCTACCTCATTAGAATTGCTTTCCTTTGTTTCCTCAGAATTTCATTCTTAAGCATTTCCCATCATTCCTGGACTAACTTCCTCAAAAGCATTTTACTCTATGGGATCTTGTCTTTCCTCTGAACTCTTTGAAATATGCTTTCCCAAAATCTGGGGTACATGTCAGACTATGCCCATGCTTTCCCTTGATCACGAATTCCAGGATGAATTGCTTGGTCACTTCCCACCAAAGTTTCCAACATTTTCAACCCAGTACCCTGTTCCTACCTGTTAGAGCAATCCAGAATAGAATTTCCCTTCATGAGTTCTTTTATCTTTTAAGGGATAAAATTATCAACAAAGCAAGTCAAGAAGTCATTAGCTTCTACTTTTGTCAGAGAGAATTAGCTCCAACAGAAGTCTGGGTAATCGAAATCCTCCATCACTACTATATTGTGCCTCTCTGTTCTAGACTTGTGAATCTCCAACAAACTGGTCTTATCACCATTCACCAAATGCACCTTGTGCTTTCTTTCACTATGTTTTGTTTATCCAGGCTCCCTAGAGTAGAATAGCCTACTCTGCTTTCCCATTTTAGGCTATCAAAATCCTGTTTGTTCTTCATAATACAGTTCAAATCTCATTTCCGCCCTAAAATCTTTCCAACTCCCTCCTGTGACTGCTGTAGTACTGATGTTCACTACTCACATAGATCTTAGATCATACATACATATATACATACATAGATTTAAATCTGGGAGAGATTTATAGTAAAACTCCCTTTACAGATGATGAAACTGAAGTCCAGGTTCAATAACTTACACAGGGTCAAAAGTCTCGTAAGTATCTAAAGTGGGGTTTGAAATCAGGTCCTTCTAACTTCAAACCTAGTGCCTTGCCCACTACACTACTCCATGCTACCTCTCACTCCTTGCCTTGCATGGTAGCTGTCATTATTATAGTTGTTGTGTCCTCAAATAAATTGCAAGGTTCTCAAAGGTAGAGCCATGTCTTCTATTCATATAGTACATTGGACAATGCCTTGTACATAGTAGATGCACAATATGTGTTTGTGCAATGAATGAATGTCCAGAGGCCTTAACAGCACCACATTCTATTCCTTATAAGTCAGAGTACAAGAGTTGATGTCAGAAGACCTGAGGCCAGATATTGGCTCTGTCACTTATCCCAGAATCATAGGATTTTAGAGCTTGAAGGGACCTCAGCGGACATCCAGTTCAGTTCATTCTGGGGGAAAAAAATCTTTCTACTATATACCAGGGGGAAAAATGATTATCCAGCCTTTGTATAAAGTACTCCAATGTGGGGGAACCCACTGTCTCTCAAGACTGCCCATTCCATATTTGGGTAGCTCTAATTGTGATACTTATTAGTCATATGACCTTGGGCAAGTCACTTAACCCTGTTTGCCTCAGTTTCCTCATCTGTAAAATGAGCTGGAGAAGTAAATGGCAAACTACTCCATGATCTTTGCCAGGAAAGCCCCAAATTGAGTCATTAAAACCAAAATTTGCTTCTTTGCAAAATTTTAACCACTGTTCCTAGTTTTTCTCTCTGGGGCCAAGCAGAACAGGTATAATTTTTTTTTTACAAGATAGGGATCAATTTTCCCTTCTGTTATCTCTCTATACCCGCCTCTTTCCCTATAGCATTCTCTTCTTTAGGCTAAACAGCCCCAGAAGCTTCAGAAGCACAGTGGAGAGATAGCTGTTCTAGGGGTCAGGAAGACCTGAGTTCAAATCCAGCCTCAGACACTTTTTAGATATGTGATCTTGGCAAGCTACTTAACCTCTTTGTCTCAATTTCCTCAGCTGTAAAATGGAGGTGATAATAGCATCTACCTCCCAGGGTTGTTGTGAGGATCAAATGAGATAATATTTATAAAGCACTTCTCACAGTACCTGTACATCATAGGTGTTAAATAAATGCTTGTTTTGTTTCTTCAGTTTATCATCATAGGGCATTAACTCAAAGCCTTCATCATGCCAGTGGCCTTCCCCATTTATCAATGATCTTCTTAAACTATTGTAGCCCATGTAACCTTGGGCTAGTCACTTTACCTTTAGGGGACTCAGTTTCCTCATCACTGAGAGAGTCATGTGTTCTCCAAAGCCCCGTCCAGTTCCAAATCTGTGATCATCTTATACAAAGTAAAAATTCAAGTTCCTACTTCACGGCTTGGGATCATTTTCCATTGCTTGTTCCAAAGCTGGAGTTAATCCATGGAGATAGCCATCCATCTTTAAAGTAGACTAATTTCCTCATGTTCCAAAGTGAACACCTATCGCGGTGGCAATAATAAAGTATAAAGGGAATTGTTGTTTCCCTCTCTCTGTCTCTATATCTCTCTTCCCTTTCTCTCTCTTTGTCTCTCTGTTTCTGTCTCTGCCTCTTTTTCCCTGTCTCTGTCTGTTTCTCTGTGTCTCTGTTTCTCTGTGTCTCTCTCTGTTCCTGTCTCTTTCTGTCTTTGTCTCTTTGTCCCTTTGTCTCTGTCCCTCTGTCTCTGTCTCTCTGTCACTCTTTCTCTTTATCTCTCTGCCTGTCTCTTTTTATCTCTGTCTCTCTGTCTTTGTCTCTTTCTTTTTGTCTCTATCTCTTGGTCCTTTTATCTGTCTCTCTATCCTTGTCTCTTTGTCTCTTTCTTTCCATGTTTCTCTTTCTCTCTATCTCTTTCTCCCTGTCTCTGTCTTTGTCTTTTTTTCTTTTTCTCTGTCTCTCTTTGGAGTTTCCAGGTTGAGGTATAAAGCCTAATTAAAAAAAAAAAGTAAAAACAATCCTGCCGAAGAACATATTGAATCCTAGTTGCTTCTTGGAGGAAGGAAACAAAAGCCTCATCTATTCTCTATGCTGTTTGTGTACAAGGTGTCCACAATTGCCCAGTTACCATAGTAAGAGTTACCTCTCGAAAGCACAAGAGAGCATTGGTCAATTCCAAGTATGTTTCCTGAGGATGCTTTCTGTCTCTGCCAGCACTGATTTCACTGTGAACTTGGTGTTTGCTGCTTTCTTCCTATTCACCAACATTTGGCTTTGGGAGTTTCTGGGGCTTTGGTGTATAACTATCAAAAAGGGTTACTCTATCTTAAGTTCTTTGATAGAAAAAAAATGCAATGACTGACCTAAAGTCATAGAATAGATCAGTGGAGTCAGGAAAAGGACCCAAATTCCCTAGGCTCAGATTCTTAAACTAATGAGCACTCGTGGTGCTCAACCAACAGGAATTTACTAAGCACCTGTTATGTACCAGGCTCTAGAGACTGAAAGACAAACTCAAAGAATTTGACTCTAAAGGGGAAATAAAATATACATGTATAAATAAATATAAAATAGATAAATTAAACACAAAGTAATCATTTGGGAGAAAGCACTAGCAACTGAGAGGGGACCAGGAAAGGCATGTAAGAGGTGGTGGATGAGCTGACCTTTGGTAAGAATTATTCTAGGAAGAGCAGGTAGGTGAGAATACATTCTAGCCAGGGTTGACTGTCTATAGAAAGGCACAGAGATGAGAGACAGGATGTTGCATGGTTATCTTAGAGGCAATAGGAAGCCACTGGTACTTCTTGAGTAGCAGAGTCACATGGTCATTCTATAATGTCACACCTATAATGTTGGAATCTCACCTTGACAGTTATGTGAAAGATGGATTGATGAGGGGGTATAAGAGCATAATGCTGATCTTGGTGGGGTTTTTTTGCCTTTTCTGGGCAGCATTATAACTACTTTAGTGTGCTTGTGGGGACTGTATCACTCAAAGATATCTGGGTCCTAGCTGATAGCCCATCCTAATTTTTCTTGTGCCCTTCCATCATCCAACCTAGAGAATATATAGGTTATGTAATCCATTTATCTTGAGGAATTACTCTTGTTTAAAATATCTGGTCAGCCTCAGTCACACATCTTATGCTAACAGTCATTATGATGATTGTATCTTTATTTTAAAAATTTTGAGGGCAGAGAATCTAACATTAACTTTTAAAAATTCTGAAACAACCATTTTAAATGTATAACATACATAAAATATATGATAGATAATATACTGTAGCACACTGTGATATAGCTTATTATGCCATAGTATAACAGAGTATGACATATATTTGCTTGTTTGGTTTTTTTGTTTGTTTGTTTGTTTTTTTGGTTAGGCAATGGGGTTAAGTGACTTGCCTAGGGTCACACAGCTAGTAAATGTCAAGTGTTTTGGTCTGAGGCCAGATTTGAACTCAGGTCCTCCTGACTTCAGGGCCAGTGCTCTATCCACTGCGCCACCTAACTGCCCTTATGATATATAATTGCAAAGCACTTTTATTGAGCTCAAGCTACCCATAATAGCAATGGGGAATCTTTTCAATACAAACATTTCTTGGTATTCCAACATGGCAGCAAGACTTGGAACCCACTGCCTCTGAATAACCACAGTCAAGTTTCATGATGACGTTAATGGAGAGATGCATGATGGCTATAAACAGGCTGCAACATATAGTCAATGAGGAACTCCAAAGAAAAACAGGGATAAAAGATGGCATCGAGAAATTGTATGACAGAAAGAGATGAGGTACTTATGTGGTAAAATGAAGAATGTTAGGTGGATGGCCAGAATGCTTACCAAGTGCTCTCTGAATGTTGGAGGAAATTAAGGAAGTCCTCTAGCACATTGGGTAAACCATCTGTAATGATTTTTTTGTTGGACATGGATGAGAATTGTGCAGGAGGGAAGGTGTGTAGAGGTTGCAATCTGTACTATTGGTGGGAACTCCTGAATCAATGAAATCCATTTGAGTATTTAAGTAACATATAAATATGAACTATATATGGTATAAAGAAAGGAAACTAAGTTCTTGGTTCCTTGAAACTTTTTTGAAGGGAGGGCTGTTTTTAAAATAAATCTTAAAGGATTAAAATTATTTTTTAAAAATAAACTTTAAAACAGTTGTTTTAGAATTTTTAAAAAGTTAACGTTAGGCTTTTCACCCTCATGGATTTTAACGCTTAAAATTAAATAGGAAAATATTTTTGCCCTCTCTTAGGTTCTCAAAAAAGAATCTTTAATCTTGTCTCTTAATTTAATTATAAATGAAGCCATGGTTTACAGGACAGAACTAAAACTGTTTGATAGATATTCAGGAGAAGATTATTTTAGGATGTTGGGTTCTTGAGAAGGGCAACTTCTTTCTCAACTTAGACTTCGCATTCTATAATGTAGAACATCTCTTGGCTGCTCTGTAAATTCTAATTGAATTAATGCATTAAAAAGGGGGGAAAGCTTTGGATTATCCTGATTTAAGCAAATTACTTAAGCCATTTTTAGAGCTAAAGCATCTGGCAATAGGTCTAAAATTAACGCCTTTTCTTT